>NW_006281106.1:57225-163955 GCF_000203795.2 Batrachochytrium dendrobatidis JAM81
GACGTGAAAAGGCCTAGTTCTTAGACAGGCAGCCACAAACGCTCCTTTTTACAACCGTATTCATGTAAAATGGATCACTCCAGTATTCATCTTGAAATGACTGTATTCTGTGTTGCAACATATAATGATTACTACGCATTGACTGTATTGCGTGTTTGGTATACAACGATCATCATATGTCACACAATCAGACTATAGTGTTGAATCTACATTATGTGCACTCTTAGTAATTATACATTGTATGGTCACCAAGTTTGAACCCACATTCATGTATTGTGTTTGACTGTCAATATTGTCAATACAACTCTGTAAACACATTTGTTGTGTTCATCACCATCCAACCCAATCTCACCGTTTCAATCAATCTTGGTCAATGTTGATGATTTACACGCTAATTCATTATCCAATCTTGTCTGATATTATTATTGGCTTTAATCACGTTTGGTCTGTACAACTGCCATGAGTTGTACTACCATTATCATTGTGTATCTGATCACCAAATATTCCAATACATCAATAATACCACAGTGTAAACAGTAATACAGTTGATCAGTCTTGTGGCAAGACATTTCATTCAAGTTTGTATTTGGAAATACTCGATACTGAGCAAATGATCGATTATGTTGTACAAACGGGTTATTAGCAGTGAATGAGTAATCAACTAGACTGTTTACAATGCAATCAGACTAAATACATACAATACTGCCAATCTATGCAAGAAACATGTATCGACCAAAATAACAGACATTTCTAAAACCAACCCGTGATAAAGGACGGATTGGGCTGTCATATATATATAGTTGCATATCTACCAAACAGATCCAGACCGTACCATTATGCATGATATCACCCTGTTGTGGCTCAGTTATATCCACAACATTGTGTCTGGTACACATCCAACCCTCAACGCGCCAGAATAAAATTGAAACCACTTGTCAATAGATTCATGGCGCTGTACTAGCGTATACGCTTGGTCTGATGGTGACTAGTTGTATGCCAAACATGAGAGCATAAAGCAGTCAGCCCTAGATGTTGTGCACATTTGGTGAATACAAGTACAGTTGGATGTCACGGATAGCAACGATCGACATGACAGTGGACACTATTGGACATGTACACTGCAATGTGACTGTCAGCAACCATCACCATCAGTGTGTATCATGTGTTTAAAAAGTACTCGCATGCATTGGATTCAACACCACGTTTGTGATTGGGTTGATTGGAATGTATTGGTGGTGTTGTTTTGCATATACCAGTAGATTGTGTGCTGATTTGAATGACATGATCATCCATTGTGGTTCATGTACCACGATGACAATCTGATCTGTTGACACGGCCAGTTTGTTGAACGACCTGCCAATCTCCAATTTGATTATAGTACAATGTCACTCATTCGGTGTATCAACGACAGATTGCCGAGTTTGATGTTGATCATGTTATGACACAATCAGCAGTGTTTGATGTATACAGTCTAGATTGACCTAAAATGACCATGCAGTCATACCAATGGAAAAGTCATGGTTTGAAATACTGCAACAACAGGCTGTTGGATGCTGTTGTGTCCGAGTGATCCAAAACACGACCAATTGAACAATCAGTCAAATATTTGGTATACAGTGACAGTATATGCTGTAGTAATGAATTGTATGTGTGATGATAACTATCCAGTAATCAGAATGACAATTTGACACTACCTGATCACTGGATACATGATCGCAATTGGAGAGATCAACACAGCATACTACCGAGGTTGATTTTACATATTAACAGCGATGCTTATATATTGATTCGCCCTATATGGTGTTTCTGGGTTTGTCAACCCTACATGGTGTATTTGGTGTTTTCTAAATACCCATTTGGAAAGTGTCGATTGTCACCCTTGAAACTGCCGTTGTTATAAAACGGCAGTCATGTACCAGACTTGAGGTTTTCATCACACTACTCGATACAATGCTGATTACTCTAGAATGCATTCTACTTGCGTTACAAGCGGTTGCTGCAGTTCGACTTGCATTAGAATCACCTTTTGAAAGTGCCAGTCCATCAAACAATAGACTGTCAAAACGATCACCTGTTGAATTGGGTGGTGGTATTGATCAATGTTACACAATGAGATTTAATGTTCATGGAGTTGATGCATGTATCATGTCATGTCATTTATTGTAGTTTGATATCAATTTGCACCACGTTGAATCAATCTCACACTTGTTTAAAATAGTTGGGTTTGCAAGTCGAATCATCAGTTTTTGATATAGTGGTACCACTTCCTAGTTCAAGCAACGATATAGGCTTGGCTCCAGAAAGTACTCCAAGTGGGGAACCCGTTACTATAAAGTACAAGGGCGAAGAGTATAATGGAGTTACATCCACAGCCACTGTGACAATTCCGGGTACTAGTATAACTGACATCAATTTACCAGTGCTAGCAGTTGAAAAACAATCGGCAGATTCGGTTGGTATCAATCCAAATCTTGATGGAATATTTGGGTTTGCCTATCCCTTGTTATCAAATCAACATCCACAAGTCACTGCAATGGATGCTTTGTATAATGGTGGTGCCATTCCCAGTAACGAGGTTAGTCTTCAATTGTGTCAGTATGACATGTTGCATGAAAGTTTCATCAATATAGGAAACACGGAAATAACTCCAAAATGCGGGACAGATGGAAAAAGTGTTGCATGGGTACAATCACCAACAAACAATCAGTTTAGTATCAACATCAAGAGTATACTAGTCAATGGCAAACTAGTGGAGCTGCCTGATGAATTCCAAAAAAAAACAAGGGAAAGATGGACGTACTTTGTACTCGTATCTACAAACATGCTTTTTATGCATAGTTTTGCCTGAAAAACTCGTGGCTACGTTGATCAATGCTATTCTTGATAGCAATGCGATCACTTCTAAAAACATATTACTTAGGCGCAAACTCGACAAAGAAAAGGTTAAAAAAAAACTACAAGCAAATTCTCCAATGTTCAAATACAACTACAATATCAAGTGGGAAAAGCTGCCAACGGTTTCAATCGTCATGTTTGCTCAAACCCCCGTAACTTATGACAATAGCAACTCCGTTGTAACGATCAAACTGGGTCCTAGAGACTATATGTGGAAATATGATTCTGAAAAATGTAAATATCTGACAATTGTATGCAATATGTGTTGTTTGATTGACTTGACTAATATACATGTTGGATTATAGTTAGATTTTCTATAAAAGCTGGTTCAAATGACAAAGCAGCTCTTGATATACCATTTATGAGCCAACTTGCAGTCACATTTGATCGAACACATAAACGCATTGGGTTTGGTCCTGGATGTGGATGCGAAACTGCAACCAGCGAATATCCTACTATTTCAAACAGTGATCGAGTACTCTGGCCATTAACACAGTAAGTTGTTTGATATTGATATTGATGTGTCAATTGATACTGATCATGAATTTGATGCATACTGTTAGATTGACTGAACAACCAAGTACTTCAGGTTCAGATGGTGCATTTATTCGCAAAAGGAAACCATAACCACAACTGATCAAGCAGTCGTGCCTGAAAACACTCACCACGCTGTCAAGAGTCACAAACAAACTCTCAATAAACTCGACTGAATACAATTCATTAGTGACAAACTGCTAATATATATATTTTTAATGTGGTGTGTCCATGTTTGATTGTGTGATATTCCCCTTGTTTTAGTATAATCTGTAACCTTTGTGTCTGGATGAAAGATTATAAATATATCACATGATTAGCAAATCAAGCTAATTGTGCAAATATAATGTCCTGGCTAGATTCAACTGGATACTTTAGTTGATTTCAATAGTGTCTTGTATAGTCAAAATAATGACAAATATGGTATTATTGCACTATCATACAATGTATAATAACGGTGTGTTTGTCAATGTAATCAAATTTTGACATTAAAACAACAATGGTTAGTATTTTGCGCTATTCATTCACAAGTTCATGTATATTCACGATATTACTTAAAACAGACATTTATAAAAGTCGTATCATTTGTACACTATAATTCCGCCACTCATTCTTTCAATCAAATCATTACCAAGCCATTTTTGTCAACATCCACAGTTAATTTTATCCAAAATTGTGTAAAACAAGTGATTCTGACACTGTTTTCTTGAAACATATCAATTTATTTCATACAACATATTCCATTTAGCAATCTTTTCACAAGGGTGTTGAAAAAACATTCGTCCATGATGATTGTGATTGATATTGAACGCATTTGGTTTGTGGTTGCAATGTGAGTTCTGGTTTTAGAACTAATCAGAATCGGATTGTCTGGAATTGTCTGGAATTGTTGTTGTGCTAGATTGGTGTTTTCACCTATAATCACTGCTAAATTTGATTCAAAGTTGTCAGGTGTGATATCCTGACAAATTCTGACATTATCAAAATGCTTACCGTATACAAGTTGATTAAAGTTGCAAGTTGTCTGCCAAACTCATACTTGATGCTTCAATCGGACACGATTAGATGGTACAAGGATGTGTCAACAGAGCCATTATTTGTCAAAAAGCGTATGTTACAATAGTAAACTTGAATTTGGACTTTTCATGCTAAATGCATATCAATCCCTTGAATGGACACAATTGTATAATGCCAGTTGTATTAACAACATTGAGTTATCAAATAATTGGAATGGTTGGAATGGTTGAAAATATGCCATATCAGTTGCAAAATACAACTATCACTTTCTACTCTTCAAATCTGGTTGTATGACAGGGAGTTGTATAACGTATTGCTTCAATCCATGAATGGGTTGTACCTGCTCTGTGCCATCAATTGGGTTGAAACTCTGCTTTTTGAACCCTTTAAACTGGTGAGGTGGAACCACAAAATAAAGTTTGAGTTCATCATACAAATTGCACAGTTTTGTAAGAATATCAACTTCGCGAATAGGATGTTCAGCAACAGCTGTAAATTGGAACATTCCCTGTCGACTGAGTGAATCAATTGCCACAAAACTATCGTCATCTGTCGGTTCGTAATAGTTGCCATCAAGTGCTGCAGCAGTAGGAATAGTATTTATTCCAAATGTAATTCGTTGGCCATTGAGTGCATCCAAAGTGATCTTTGTTGCTTTACCATCTTCCAGGCATCTGCATTTGAGAGTTTGTCCACCAGTACAAAAAACCACATGTCCGTATATTTCAAACAAATGTCTTGAAATCTCGGTTGGAATACTATCAAACATTTGCTGCATATTGGTAATCATTTGAGCAGAATGACGTTGCCAAAGTTGTTCTCCAACATATCTTGAAGCAACATCAACATGCAGGAATTTGTACTGTCCGTCGTCCGACACAATGGTATGAAGCAATGTATGAGTATTTGCAGATATCTTGATTGTGATTCCAATGTTGTGTACCCCTTTGACTGCATCAACATCAGTCAAAGCTTTCTCCATTGGATTTGATACAATATCAAAAACAGAACGAGCTACACCACCATACATGCGATATCTCTCATTGATAGTCTCAATGGGTACATCCGGATAGCAATGACGTCGACAAGTCTGTAACTCGTCCAAAGTCCAAACAGGAAAATACCATTGCCTTGCCATCTTTTGTTTGACGAATTCCTTGTATCCTTCAGACTGAGGAGATGACATGAACAAGACAATACAACATGATGGCATTGGAGTCGTGTGTCCATCAACAATATACAATGTGTCTTGTTTCCAAACAATATTGGCCACTTCAAGTCCAAGCTCTGTGACGAGTTGTTGCTGCAAGTCAAAGCATTTGTACGAGGATCCCACTTGATAAACAATCCGGTTTGGCTTCAAGGACAGACTTTTCGTGGTAAAGTCATCCATCAAGCGATGCAATATGTAGACAAAAAACAGTGACTTTCCGATGCCTGATGTTCCAGATATTGCAAATGATTCGATGCCACAATCAATTTGATCCAAAAGCAAGCCAAACACATCTTTATAGCATTCTCTAACATATAGTTTTTGGATTTTGTCTTGGGTGTATGGGAATAGGACATGATCTGTCGACTGTATGCATTCATCGATCAGCTGGGCGTTTGCAAACGACTTGAATTGGGTTGTCAAATCATTGGGTTCGGTACGTTGTCGTTTAGGATAAAAGTCTTGATGGTTTGCTGTTAATAAAGAAGTAGAACCTGCATCAAAAATGGCACTTTTGCTTGGTTTCCTGATAGGTGGTGGTAAACAACCAATGACAACACAATAACCATCTTGAGTAAAGTATTATTGAGGAAGGGAGTCGAGTAAAGCCCAGGTGTTGATTAGTTGGCTCTTGTTACTGTCGGTGTAGAGTTGGAGTTGAGGAGCATCAATGTCAGCCATAACAGGACCATACTCAGACTTGATAGCATCCTGAACGTCACTCGGGTCTTCAAAGTCAGTCACATTGATTTCAGCAGTAAGTGTGTCGTATTCAACATTGAGGTATCGTTTTGGCATTTTATGAAAAGAAAAAAGAGTAAAAAAGCAATTTATTTGTCAAATTGTAAAACAAAAATCGACTTTTTAATCGAGTCAAAATAACAAAATTTTGGGATATTTCAAGACAATTCACACGATTGAAATATTTGGAAATTAGTCAAATTTACACCAGAATTAATGTCTCATTAATGTGAGACATTACTAGTGTGAGAGTGTTGACTTGCATTGTGTGAGACATTAGTAGTGTGTGAATGTGAGACATTTCTGAATAGTTTAACAATCAAAAACCATCAACAATGACGTTTGAACTGGGATTCACATGGCTTTCTTGTCTCCTATTTTATAAACACACTCACTCACTTGTTAATAAATGACGTAATCGAATATTGATTCATTCATTCACACCTTCAATCAACTGCAACACACTTGACAATAATGACAACCATCAATATGCCATCATATGTTCACAATCCTTAGCTATTGTCCATCAAACAAGCAATGCAGTCAATGTGTAGCATCAACCAACCGAATATGTAACCATTGTGTATTGCAATGTAGAACACAATCATTGTACAATGAATACAAGTGATCCATTTTACACATACACAGCTGTAAAACGAAGCGTTTGTGGTTACACAACACCCTTGAAGGGTGTGCTTCTCAATATACCTGATAAAGGGTTGTAGCAACATAGTCCAATCGACATCAACAGCAAAACGGTCAATATGATATTGTGGATAGGGAGCAACATTCTGTGGTTTGATAGTGGCCTACCACAAGCAATCAAGTAACCCTGTGTAGCCGGTTAGCCTAAAAGGGTTAGGGTTGGTTTACTATACAGAAATATAAATACAATCGATTGAGTTCAACTTTATAATCGACACGTTTCGACACTCTACTTTCTACTGATTGTTTAAACACATTGACCAGTCTGATGAAATTGGTTGATATTCTATTCGTACTGACTGCGGCAGCAACTGCCAATGCAATACTGATCCCGACTGATAATAATGGTTCACTCCAAGCATCAGTCACTTCGAGTCAATTGTCTGGCCCAACTGATGAACCCAGTCCAGTTACTTCCAATGAATACCAGCAAGAACCAATGGATTTGAGTATTCACAACCGAATTCGGCAACAACCAATGGATCAACCCGGTCCAAATACTCCCGGTCCAAACCAGCGACCAACTGTGATTGTATTTGGTCCAAGTACTTTCAAACAAGGCCGTAAACGCATAATTGATTTAACCACTTCCGACCAAGACCAACAACAACCAACAGATGTAGCTGGACCGAGCACTGCCAAACAAGGTCGGAAACAACCAATTGATCAGCCCAGCCCAAGTACTTCTAACCAAAACCAGCAACAACCAATGAACAAAGTCGAGCCTGCTAATACTGCTTCAAATCAAGTGACTGAATTAGGCAAAGGAAATCAGATAACTTTTGATGATATAAAGAAAAATCTTGAAGCGTCTAAAGAATTACGAAAGAAAAAACTCAAAGAATATTATGAATATATGGCTCTTAGATTGAAACAACAGTCAGGATTAGAAAAAGGGGAAGATATATCTGGATCAAGGCACGATCCAGAAGTTGAAAAGCAATTGAAACAAGAGTATATAGAGGCAGTTACAAGAGTATTCGGTGTCCAACAAGAATTGAAAGCGTTTATGATAAAGCATAGTTTGGAAATCGAAGAACTGGGTTTGGATTTGGATTAATGATTTGTCAATGATTTTGATTTTGAATAAATTTAAACTTTCTGATATGTTGGTGTTTATCGAGTATCGTGAATGGGTCAACAACCATATCATTGATTGAATACTATGTTGGGTATTACATCAACAGTTATTTGGTTGTTGATTGATACATTGGCACGGTTTGTCAGGTGAGTTAAATCAACAGAATTGAATAGTAAACTTGATTGTTTTAATGTAATTTCAAAAGTCACATCATAGGTTGTTTATTTAACAAGGGGAATGTTTTGGTTATTATAAACGTGTCTGTTTAGAATAACAGTGCCTGATGTGTATATTGCATAATGTTTAGTAATCATGAACGAAATCATATTAACCAATAGAATGTTAGATATTGGTAATGTGTGATTTTTGTAATGGAACTTTGATTGTTGAGATGTGCACTCTGTTGACATGTATTGTGTGTGGATACTTGTGTGGGATTCTATGTTTGGTACACAAGTATAGCCACCACTGATAGAAGATCTATAGTGATAAGGAACCCTCAACAATGATATTTGAGCTATGGTCCTCATATCTTTCTTGGTATTGTTCCACTACTATCTCACCTCATAAAAGATACGATCTTGGATTAATAAACAACGCAATTCATACATTGGTTCATTACTTTATTGTCATATTTTACTTACTGTGATATACTTTCGACTATGAACCACACAAATATGTCCACAAGCTACAAGAACCAGCCAAATCATTTATATCACCCGAGTCAAATAGTCCAGTGGTATCAATGAATTGGTGTCAAATGGAATGGGTTGATTGGTAACCCCAAATGACAATATACACAATTGCATAGATCCAGCAGTGGTACTGCAGTGATCAATTCAATGCATAGTAGTTGATTGGTGCAATATGATCAAACCATTAGTCTAATACACTATGGTTTAACAATACACGATGTTTATTGAATGAATGACAAATAACAATTAAACCAACATGCAATACACGCTGCATTACAACATATTCTGGATGATGGCCCATTTTGAGTTGCAACAATGTGACGAGTCTATGATTGAAAAGTTTGTTGCAAAACATCAGAATCTTGAAAAGTTGCATCATGTTCAGATTATGGCAATCACTGTGATAAGCGATCGTAGAAATACTTGAGGCAATCCCGATATCCGTAAACTGATTTCGGTGAACTATAATAATCATTCAGTGATACTCCAAATGAAGAATGGCTTGTAAGTTTGGTTGCCAACTCATTATTTTCTTCCGTCCTATCCAAAAGTTTCCAAACGTAATCAGTTGCATAATATCTGGATCCTTCACAACGTTGACGATTATACTCATAATCGGTTTTAGCAGAACTCAATTTCCGACTCGGAACTTGACTCATACTCTCGAGCTTTTCCTTCTCTCTAACAATCAATCCTTCCTGAATATCAGCATCAAAACGTTGACTTTCAAGTAGTTTAAACGCTTTCATGGATTTAATCCGAGATTTTGCAATTTCTTCGATCAACGACAGTTCAGTAGCATCAAATCGACCGCAATATTCCTTAAATTCATCTGTGCTAGGAGATTCTGGAGAGCCAGATCCACCATCTGAAGCTCCGCTTGAAGAGGCTGTCGAAGTGCTAGCTTCAGCACTCATGGTCGAACTGGGATCAGTTGGATTGGCAATCGTAACCGAACAGATAGCAAGGATTGATGATAGTACGGTGATTGAGAATTTCATTGTATTGGTTTGGTTAGGCAAGTTGTAATGATTGTTGCTCAATACGTCGGTTTGGTGTCATATTTGTATACATTATTAGATTGATAATATTAAAAGCATATTCCATGAACGACCGTCCTAAGGGATTTGTGTTGTCGGGGTTAGCATTGATTTACTGCTATGAATGTCAAGGTAACTTTAAAGGGATCCCCTTTATACAATTGCCCATTGCTTGATTTAAACCCTGATATCAGGGTTAGCGACCAGAGTATATTTCTCGCACTATGGTGTTGCTACATAGCACATTCCAGGTGATATCATTACATGGCGGCATACAAGCAATATTGTACATCCACACCAATTATGTTGCAAACACTCGAAATCTCGCCTGTTCAACATCACATTGTCACCAATACAATAGTATGTGACATGATCATATTGCACCAATCGACCAGTATACGATCACTGAATACACCACACGTTGGTGTTTACCACTGCATATGTGTGGTGTATATTGGTTATAGTGCATGATATCAACGAGTTTATACATACTGCTTGCATACCACACACACCACGCACATCAAACCGACTCAGTGCTATGCAAGTGCTGCGGTTTGACCAAATCACAATCACACATATTGTCGACTGTCTAACTTGTTGACATTCAAACCGTGCCATCACTAGTCACAATATAATGGTTGACTGACTTGTTTGATTGACCTGACATTGACACTTTGCAAACCTTGACTTGATTCATCAACTTGGATATTCATATAATATTGGGTCTGTATCATCACGTTGGACTCGTTATCAAACACCTTGATGTGTCCATGCAACACAAACTCGATATACACACATTGGTTATTGTTTGACATGACTGAGTCGATCATCAATACCAGACAATGCAACTGTATTAGTTGTATGATACAATCAATCATGGTTGATTCATCACCATCAAATATCAAATGTTGATCACGTATACATTGATTTGTAATTGCATGGTCTGTTGGCAATACACACTATGATATGATTGACAAGTTGTTGATTTGCAGTAATCAGATGTGCATCACCTGTAACATTGGATACAATTGACGAGTTGCAACCGCCAGTCAACAATCATGGATATGTTGGTGATTGTATTGACTACATGATTGGTATTGATTAGCTGTCATGATCGATTAGTGGACAATACAATCCACATTGATATGACGTGTCGCAACCAGTTGATATATGCAGAGTCGACTGATAATCGACTATATGTTGATGAGTAACTCTGTCACTGTTTGTTTTGATTGGTCATTGCTACCGCTTGTATATGCAGTGTATCCATGTGTGATGTATTGAATGTTGGACAATATTCATGATTCAAATATCGACAGTCAAACATTGGTTAACCAACAGTTGTACGATTATACAACTGACCCGTGTATTGACAAGTGATCAACCTCGATCCGGTCATAATTGAAATAGTGTATCACAGAACTCGAAAGTTGACACATTATTGTTGTGGTGTGGTGTTGGCAACTACACACAAATTGACATGAATGACAATGTTGATGTCAACTAAAAAGTATTGACGGTTTCAACCAAACAGTGATTTGTTGAAAACCAATACTATCTTGACATATCGACATCACACATTGATAGTAGTGTCAGAATACCACATGGTTCCAAGTAGTTCAAACCAGTCAATGTGTAGTAGCCATTGTGTATTGCAACTCAGAATACAGTCACTACAAGATGAATACAAGTAATCAATTTGACGTCAATACGACACTACATACATTACATTACAAACTGACACAACACTGATTGACCAATATCGAACCGGTTAATGACGCAATCTACATCCGACTTTAAACGGGTGTATTGCTCCGTTTGTTGTACAATACACGACATGATCAGTTGATGTATATGGAACAAGCCGTGCCAATGTATCAATCAACAATCCAATAACTGTTGATGTAATACCCAACACAGTATACACAATCAACAATATGATTGTTGACCCATTCACAATACTCGACAAATACCAACATATCAGAAAGTTTAAATTTATTCAAATCAAATTCATTGACACATCATCAATCCAAATCCAAACCCAGTTCTTCCAATTTCAAACCCTGCCTTTTCATAAACTTTTTCAAGTTTCGTCTGGCATCGTATACTCTTGTAGCTGTATCTCTACACTCTTGTTTCAATTTTATTTCAATTCTTGGATCGTGCTTTTTTCCAGATATCTTTTCCCCTCTTAATAGCGCTGACCGTTGCTTGTATCCAAGGAATTCATATTCAGAACATTCTTTGAGTTTTTTCTTTTGTATTTCTTTAGACTCTACAAGATTTTGCTTTATACGATCAAAGGTTTTTTGATATCTTTGGCTTAATACAGCTATTTGATTTGAAACAGTATTGGTAGACTCGCCTTGTCCCATTGGTTGTTGTTGGTCTTGTCTGGAAGTACTTGTACTAGACCGATCAGTTGGTTGTTTTCGACTTCGTTTGGGAGTGCTTGGACTGGGTTGACCCATTGATTGTTGCTGGTCTTGATTGGAAGTGCTTGGACTGGGTTGATCCATTGGGAGTTGCTGATCCTGGTTTGAATTGATTGAATTGACTGCATCGATTATTTCTTGCCAGTCTTCAGAAGTGCTTACACTGATTTCATTCATTATGAATTTCCAATATTTATCAGAAGTGTTTAAATCGGATTGATCCATTGAATGTTGTTGGTCTTGGCTGGAAGTGCTTGGATCAGATGTATCCATTTGTTCCTGGTATTCATTAAAAGTGTTTGAATCGACTTTATTTGTTGAGTATTGCTGGTTTTTGTCGGGAATTCCTGTATTGTGTTCATCAGTTGATTGTTTCCGACTTTGTTTGGAAATGCTTGAACCGTGTTCATCGATTGGCCGTTTTTGACTTCGTTTGGGAGTGCTTGGACTGGGTTGACCCATTGGTTGATGCTGGTCTTGGTTGGGAATATTTAAATTGAATTCATCAATTGGTTGTTGCCAGTCTTGATCAGAAGTGCTTGAATCAATCGAATCAAATATGCTTTGCCAGTTTTCGTCAAAAATGCTTGAATTAATTGCATCCATTACTTCTTGCCAGTCGTCGGAAGTGCCTGGATTAGGTTCATTGGTTGGATCAGATACTTGACTGAAAGTGCCTGATGCTTGGGGTGAACCATATTTATCAGCTGGAGGAAGTATTGCATTAGCGGTTGCTGCCGCACTCAATACGAATAAAATATCAACCAATTTCATCAGATTGGTCAATGGGTTTAAACTATTAGTAGAAAGTAGAGTGTTAAAACTGGTGTCAATTAAAAGACTGGACATACTCGATTGTATTTGTATGTTTTGTATAGCAAACCAACCCTAACCCTTTTAGGTTAACCAATATACAGGATCACTTGATTGCTTGTAGTGGGTTACTATCAAACCATAGTGTGGTGCTCCCTATCCACAATATCATGTTGATGATCGTGTCGATTGGATTATGCTCTTATGACCCTTTGATCAGGTATATTGAAAAGCACCCTTCGGGAGTGTTGTTTAACCGCAAACGCTTTGTTTTACAACCGTATTCGTGTCAAATAGATCACTTTGATATTCATTCTACGGTAACTGTATTTCGCATCGCAACATACAATGGTTGCATATTTGGTTGGTTGTTACTACACATTGACTGTAGTGTGTGTTCAATATACAACAACCATCATATGACACACAATCAGACTATAATGTTGAATCTACACTTTGTGCACTCTTAGTAATCATACACTGTACGATCAACAAGTTTGAACCCACATTCATGTATTGTATTTGACTGTCAATGTTGTCAATACAACTCTGCACACATTTATTGTGTTCTGAATCACGGATACGATCGCAATCTAGTTCAACAACAATGATGGCACATGTCAGTAATGCAACTGTTTATCACACACCAACACTGTTATTTGGTGGTCCATTTACATCAATATGGTTGCAAGTTGTCGTTATATCACGTATTCTGGACATGGTTTTGATATTGCACATCCAGTTCCATCACATTGTTGCTGACCAATCATTGTAACGATGTATGTATCAAACGCTGTCATGTCACCATAACCATAACCAGTAAAGTGACATTCGAGTTGTTTACTGTGATCAGTATATGAAGCCCAGTTCGACTACACATACTGGATCCAGTCTGTTGGTTGTTTCAGTTGATCTTGATCCACTTTTGATGTTTTGTCCGAGATTGACAATACAAATGTGTCGAGCTGAACCCAAACTACGCGACTCGACTGTTCATGTCAATTGGATCGTGACTGAACTATGCGATCATGATGTGTATTCAATCAATACCATGTATTACTAATACAATAGTATGCGTGATCATCGTGTATTAAACAACTACAATACACACTGGGCTGATCCAATACATGCACGGCTTGAACATATCACACAATCAAACATGGACACACCACATTAAAAATACATATAATATCAGTTTGTCATTAATGAATTGTATTCAGTCGAGTTTATTGAGAGTTGTTGCGTGACTTTTGACAGTGTGGCGAGTGTATTCAGGTACGACTGCTTGATCAGTTGTAGTTGATGCATCCATAATGGGAATGAGCAGTCAAACAACGTGTAATACAAAATTAGCAAGTTGATGGATATAATAAAACTGACTATTTATTTAATAGTGCATAACATTGATCTTTTTGTAGTCGAAATGATGTACATGAACACTAATATGATCTGATATTGCATAATCACAGCATATTATCATTGTGCAGCATGTTGATGAGTAACCACTTCACTTGAACATCAAAGCTTTCAATACCATCTTGTGATGATCAGAATATACTTGCCGCATGATGTCGTTGCACAGCATATTTTAATGAAATTCAACCCTAATATCGACTTTCAGTTTGAACAACGAATCATCATGTAAACACAACTCCCTTCAAAACTACCCTGACAATAACACAAGCTCCTTAGGACGGTCGTTCAAAAAGCATGCTTACAATATCATACACTAACATATAAATACAACCTAAACATCAATCTGCCAAATGATAATCTACAACTTGCTTGACCAAACCAGTAAAAATGAAACTTTCGATCGCCATATTGTCATCGATCCTGTTTGCCTGCTCGGTCACTGTTGCCAATCCAGTTCTTGACAGTTCGACTACAAATACTGCAACCAGCACTTTGTCAGCATCTCCTAGTGCAACTGCAACTAGCACTTCATCAGCATCTCCTAGTGCAACTGCAACTAGCGGGACTAGTCATTCAAATTCTTTGAGTCCATATACTATATATATGAATAATTGCTATCCGATTAGTTTTGATGCATTGAAAATGATCCAACTACTTGCATCAAATTCACGTAAACTTGAAAGACTATCGAAAGATATTGACAAGAAAAACGCTAAAGTTGACGAAAAAAAGAAAATGATCAGTGAGCTGAAAAATGAAATTGAATATCTCAAGAATAACCCTTCGAGCAACGAGTCGGAGATTGCCGAACTCGAATCTACGTTTACTAGCCGCAATAAAACTTTCAAAAAACTTTGGAAAAATTTAAGTATACTCTTCCGGAAACATTCACAAGCATGTCAGTTAAATACCGAGCTACGAAGGCAACTTAAAGATTACTTTATGGAACATCATTCAACTGAAGAAACGAATACTGGTGGTGGACCATATCTAAATAGATACCCTGTATTTACAAGTTGCTTCCGTAGCTTCTACAATGGTGTATTTCAACGATTGCCAAGATCCAAGAATGGTGTAATCCTTCGAGATTCTGGTGCTTGGAAATAAACTTTTGGACCAGATTCGTTACATTGTTGGAGTTGAGTGAACCATCACAGTCTCATCCAGTATATGTTGTAATGCAGCGTGTATTGCATGTTGGTTTAATTGTCATGTGTCATGCATTCAATATCATTCATTCAATAAACATCGTGTATTGTCAAACAATAGTGTATTATACTAATGGTTTGATCATATTGCACCAATCAACTACTATGTGCTGTCATGACTGATCATTCGGTGTGCTACACACATTGAATGCATGCAAATCCATGACTGTCAACCCCTTGTTGTTGAAATGGGTTCAAATCACCATCAGCTCACTCACTCGTTGCACCGATACGATTGCATGATCAACCTGACACCAACCAAACCACACTCGAATATATATGTTCCATTCATGTGCATGGTGTATCGATTGTCAACTCACAATGTCAACTCCAACACATTCCACTATGATTATGGTCACATCACACCATGCTGATGTATGTCGATCGGTATCACATTGCAACCAGTTATCATCCAATGACTGCAATGCAATACCGTGCATGTATTGTGACTGATACGTTGTGCACCATCAGCCAGTGTGCAACTGTCACTTGATATATCGAGTCTGATATGCAACAACATGCTGTGTTTACCATGATCAGGTTTTTGATCAATCTTGGACTCACAATACATGATTTGACATGTTGGATCGTGTGGATGTGTCATGGACTGCAATTTAGTTGCAGACACACATATGTTTGACATTGACCGATGCATACTGTGCAACGACTGATCAGTGCAGGTGTGATTGCACACTTGGTGGTATTGTGCATTATAGTTGTTTGACAATGGATGAATGCTGGATTAGTCGGTTATATGCAACCCATTTGAATCGACCTATTTGAACAAACACTCGATGTAACTGACAAAAAACACTGCCAGCCAATGTTTGCACGGTACGAATATGGTTTGTCTGCATCAAATCATCACACAATCTGTATCTCAGCACTCGTTTATTCAAAATAAAATGTATTCAACCACATGTTTGATTACATGTTTGGCTACAGACAGTTTGTGTGATAAACTGCATATCATCGACTGAGCTACACTGCATGATCCACTATGACATTGATACACACGTTCAATTCAGCAATGCAGTTGTATTACAATGCTGACAACTATCTGAACCAATTCAGTACAATATGTTACAACTAAATAGATTCCATTGACACATTAACAGTCATACATACCGATTGTTGAACATGTTCGTGTTGATTGGTGTGCATTGATACAAGTTGTCAAAGCCAACCAACAAATCACTATATTTGTACGGATTGTGTACCATGGCATATGTTTGAACAGATACTGCACGAATCATTGTCATTTTGATTGAATAATCAACAAATACCATTGTGACTACACATGTATGCATATCTGAATGGGTTACAACCGTGTTGCATTTCATGACACTCGATTGAAATGTCATGATTGGATATTTTTCCAAATAGTAAAATGGTATCTCGTAAAATTGTTGAAATGCATTAATTATGGGATTGGATAATCAATTGGATACCACTGCTCACTTTGTTGGTGGCCAGTATCACATGTGTATGATATCAATATGTTGCACGACTATAATCCAAACAGGTTGGAGCATGTCACGTAGCGATACAATCAACTTGGTGCACCACATGTCAGCATGCCAGTATTGGAGACATGTAGTGTTACAATGATGTATCAGCAACAATGTGATGGAATCGGATGGCAATATTAAAGCCATGTCCATAATACGTCATATAACAACAACTTGCAACCATATTGATGTAAATGGACCACTAAATAACAGTGTCATTGATGTATATGGAACAAGCCATGCCAATGTATCAATCAACAACCAAATAACTGTTGATGTAATACCCAACACAGTACGCAATCAATAATATGATTGTTGACCCATTCACAATACTCGACAAACATCAACACATACCAGAAAGCTTAAATTTATTCAAAATTAAATTCATTGACACATCATCAATTCGAATTCGGCTCTTTAAACTCCAAACCATACCTCTCCATAAACGCTTTCAATTCTTGTTGGACACCGAATACTCTTGTAATTGCCTCTATATACTCTTGTTTCAATTTCTTTTCAAACTCTGGATCGTGCCTTGATCCAGATATATTTTCCCCTTTTTCTAACCCTGATTGTTGTTTGCGTCCAGCAGTTTTATATTCAGAATATTCTTTGCGTTTTTTCTTTTGTATTTCTTTAAACGCTACAAGTCTTTTCTTCATATCATCAAAGATCATTTGATCCTGTTTGCCTAATTCAGTCACTTGATTCGACCCAGTATTTCCCGGCTCTTTGTCCATTGACTGTTTTTTGTCTTGGTTGGAAGTACTCGACTTTACCGAATGCTGTTGATCTTGGTTGGAAGTACCTGGCTCAGATATATCCATTGGTTCCTGGTATTCATTGGAAGTGTCTGTATTAGGTTCATTGGTTGTGCTGGACACTTGACTGGAAGTACTCGACTTTACCGAGTGCTGTTTATCTTGGTTGAAAGTACTCGACTTTACCAAATGCTGTTGATCTTGGTTGGAAGTACCTGACTCAGATATATCCATTGGTTCTTGGTATTCATTGTAAGTGTATGCAACAGGCTCATTGGTTGGGCCAGATATTTGACTGGAAGTACTCGACTTTACCGAATGCTGTTTATCTTGGTTGGAAGTACCTGGCTCAGATATATCCATTGGTTCTTGGTATTCATTGTAAGTGTCTGTATTAGGTTCATTGGTTGGGCCAGATATTTGACTGGAAGTACTCGACTTTACCGAATGCTGTTTATCTTGACTGGAAGTACTCGACTTTACCAAATGCTGTTGATCTTGGTTGGAAGTACTCGACTTTACCAAATGCTGTTGATCTTGGTTGGAAGTACCTGGCTCAGATATATCCATTGGTTCTTGGTATTCATTGTAAGTGTATGCAACAGGCTCATTGGTTGGGCCAGATATTTGACTGGAAGTACTCGACTTTACCGAATGCTGTTGATCTTGGTTGGAAGTACCTGGCTCAGATATATCCATTGGTTCTTGGTATTCATTGTAAGTGTATGCAACAGGCTCATTGGTTGTGCTGGACACTTGACTGGAAGTACTTGATGCATGAGGTAAACCATCTTTTTTAAACGGTATCAATATTGCATTAGCGGTTGCTGCCGCAGTCAGTAAAAATAGAATATCAACCAATTTCATCAAATCGATCAATGTGTTTAAACTATTAGTACAAAAGTAGAGTATTGAGATTGATGTCAATTATAAAACTGGACATATTTCATCATATTTATATTTCTGTATAGTAAACCAACCCTAACCCTTTTAGTTTAACCAACAACACAGGGCTATTAGATTGCTTGTGGTGAGCTACTATCAAACTAGATAGTATGATGCTCCCTAGCCATAATATCATATTATGCTTTTACGACCCTTTTATCAGATATTTTGAAAAATACACCCTAAGGGTGTTGTGTAACCACAAAACGCTTTGTTTTACAACCGTATTCAGTAAAATAATCCATTTGGTATTCATCCAACAATGACTTATTGTGTATTACAATATACAATGGTTGCATACTCGGTTAGTTGATATTACATATTGACTGCATTACTTGTTCGATATACAACCATCATCATATGACACACAATCAGACTGTAGTGCTGAGTCTATCTTTGTGCACTTTTAGTAATCATACATTGTACGACCACCAAGTTTGAACCCACATTCATGTATTGTGTTTGACTTCAATGTTGTCAATACAACTCTGTACACTCATTTGTTGTGTTCATCACCATCCAACTCAATCTCACCATTTCAATCAATCTTGGTCAATGTTGATGATTTACACGCTAATTCATTATCCAATCTTGTCTGACATTATTATTGGCTTTAATCACGTTTGGTTTGTACAACTGCCATGAGTTGTACTACCATTATCATTGTGTATCTGAACACCAAGTATTCCAATACATCAATAATACCACAGTGTAAACAGTAATATAGTTGATCAGTCTTGTGGCAAGACTTTTCATTCAAGTTTGTATTTGGAAATACTCGATGGTTTAATCACCACACACTGTTTGTAATGCGATTGTCATTGATCTCAGTCCAGTCCATTTGATCACATCCGATTTATGATGATGTTTAGTAATCCATTACCATGTGTTGTAGTAAACTAGTTTGTTTATTGAACCAAATCCACAACGATCACATTCAGAATATTAATTTACAGTATTTCTAAATGCATGTTTGATAACAATCCAATTTTGTTACAAAAAACTGATCAAAACAATACTAAAATGGAACAATTCGTTTGTGTGTTTTACAACAATCCAAACAAACAATTCTCGGCAATTGTTGGACATTCGCATGAATGAAATTGCCATCAAAACTTGATCAAAATTCAACTTTACTAATTTTATCAAACATGAAGTTGGATGATAACATGAAAGAGTTGATCCAACACCTGGAAGATCTGAAACTGTTAACAACGGATGCTCAACTACACAAGGCTGATGAAATATGGGACAGACTGCTTGTGTTGATACTGGAGTTGGAAGAACAGAATCGCAGTAAGTTTAATAGTTATTGTATTATTGATGAATTCAAAT
Organism: Batrachochytrium dendrobatidis JAM81; assembly: GCF_000203795.2. Classification (NCBI taxonomy): domain Eukaryota; kingdom Fungi; phylum Chytridiomycota; class Chytridiomycetes; order Rhizophydiales; genus Batrachochytrium; species Batrachochytrium dendrobatidis. The sequence goes on from NW_006281106.1 coordinate 77,571, forward strand.
CATTTCTGACTTTGTATTGGTTTAGAGTGACAGAGTCTACAGATGTATTGCAGCGCTTACAGAGTATTGGACTGGAAAATATCACAGCCAAGTATTTGGAGTATAATCGACCCAGTTTACAGGTATTCATATATTGTAACAATAATGGATTGTTGTTCATGACTAAAATAATCAACATGTGCTGTGTAGATCGAAGTAATGAAGTTTACTGCAGTGTTTTTGAGAATGGTGTACAGTAATAATGAGTTCAAAATATCTCAACGACTAAGCAATCAAATTGTACAACTCATGCAATCACCAAGTCGTCAAGTCAAAATGGCGGCAAGTCATGATTGATATTGATCAAATGATTGACATTCAACTCATCTAGTGTCAATATGCATATAGGCGATAAACACATGTACAGAGTTATACAAATATAAACGCTGGAGTGAGGAGTGTAAAATTGATTTTAAGCCAATGGTTGAGATTATTGTTCACGATTCTGATCAACAAGTGCTCACATTGGCGATTGGCCTGTTCTTGCAAGTTTGTCATGATATTGACGATGGAAATGTATGTTTACAATGATACAATATTGGATCAGTTTGGACAGTGTCATGTCATGTCATGTTGATTTGGTTGTATACTTGACATTGAACAATATCATTAGTTTGGCATCGTGCTGTCAAGACTTGTTTCACGACTGGAATCATCCAATGGTCTAGTTGCTGTTGGGTTTATCAAAAATCTTCAAACCATGTATCGGAGTATTCATCGTCATGACCGAGTAAAAGCAATGGAATGTGGCATCATTCCAGCAATAGTCAATACGCTCAGGTATGTGGTGTTATGCATGAATGTGTGTCCAGTCATTACAATTGGTAAATTTGACATGGTTGGATTGATATGACATGACATGAATACAGGAGTGTCGATCAAGAAGTGATTTATGAAAGTATTGCTGCTATTGAGAACTTTTGCAAACATGCAGATTGTGAAGTGATTTCAGCCGAGTTGATAAGGCTGGATTTGATTCAAACACTGAACGACTTGTGTATCAAACACAGCAACGACTTTGCATTAAAAATGCGCATGATCTGGATAGCAGGAACAATTGCATCTGGTATGCGCGACTTTCCTGTATCGCTTGTACGATCGTTGGTTTTTGAGCAATTGACGATATCAGTGTGTGATGTCGATATAGATGACTCTTTGTACCTGTTTAATAATGTCAGCGACATGATTCAGAAATCTACAAACAAGGCCGAGATGATCAATGTGTTTCAAGAATATGGAATTGTAAAGCAGCTCATCACTATTTATTCACGTAGAGATGTAAATCTGTATGATTATGGTAGTAACACTAGTATTGTAAAACTAATCAAAACAATTGTTGATTTTGCCGATAATCATTCCGACAGTTCAATACGTACCGAGTTGGATCAAGGCGAGATGTTTGAAAATCTAATGGATATTGTAGATTTGAATACTGACTGCAATGGAAAAAGCAGAAGGGTTGCTGAGCAGATCATTGGAATGTGTTTTCAGCATCGGGTTCAGACTGCTAGTTCGAGCATTCAGCCATACAACGACAATGTCAAAATTGATACGAGTTCTGGAATGGCCGGATATGTACGTGGAGAGGTACGCACACTTGTCGAGATGCAGTATATCCAATATCTGCAATCTATACTTTGCAAATCCATGTGGTGGATCGATATCACAAACCAGCATATTGTGGAGCAATGGAGGACTGACTCACTCGATCAGAATATATCACCATCAACATTTAATCTTGCATTGGAACAACTCGGGGTTTTTGTCAAACAGCTTGTTTGTAGTGGCAGTGATGGATTTGGCACAATTGTCCCAGGACCTGTTGAACTGACGTATATACTGGACAATGGCATACCTGACAATGTACACACGCGATTGATGACAAATGTATCGGATATTGAACATGGATCAAATCACAACACTGGTCAAATGGTGCACAATCTGATTGATGCATCAATGTACAGTGTTGTATATGGACAAACGATGATTGCACCACTGAGTATACGATTCAAATACACCACAATGGTACCATGCGATATATTGTTATCGACTCAACTTGTTTCAGATATGCCCATCATTGACAGCAGTCCCGAGTTTATATCACGCAAGTTCCAATGGCTTCCGAGTGAATTCCGTGTCGAACAGGATGGCAGTGTGACCATCAACTCATACATCAACAATCTGAATCCGATATGGCATCGAGACATGTACAAATGCATTGCCAAAATATTCAAATGTTTTGTCCCAATGTTTGAAAGTCTGTTCAGAACGATGGATCCAGTGTTCAAGTATATTGATATTCACAATGGCACAAAGGGATCTGAACCACCAAACCAGTCAGATCATGATGATATGGAACCAGACACTCGAGTCACTCGTCCCTGTATGTACCAACACTTCCGGAACATTTTGAATCCAAATATGAATCGGCAAAACCAGTGTCACTGCGTGGTCGTAATCTACAAGTCATTGTCAAACTCACCAACATTCAACTGACACCATCCAAATCTAAATACGACGAGGGAAACTGGCACAATGAAGGTCCAATTAACGAATCGATTGTTGCAACTGGACTGTATTACTACAACGTGGAAAATATCACCACACCCAAACTCGATTTCCGCGAGGCTGCTGATTGTTTTGATTATGAAATGGCATCTGATATGTATTGGAGAGATGTGTATGGCATTGATCGAGAATCACCACGCAATCAGTATATAGGATCGCTTGAAGTACCAAATGGTCGATGTGCAGTTTATCCCAATCGATACCAACACAAAGAACAATCATTTGAACTTGCAGATCCAACTCAACCAGGACACTGCAAGATTCTGACATTTTTTGTAGTGAATCCATCTTGTCGGATTGTTTCGACTGCGCATGTGGCTCCACAACAATCACAATGGACAACTCGAGTCTTGACAAGACACACGTACCGCCTGAACTGTGGAATGATGCCACGCAGTATATTCAAGGTGTTCAATCACCAGCTGAAGCCAAACGCTATCGAGATGAATTGACAAGAGCCCGAACTCGAATCACAGCAGCATACAACAAATACAGATATGAGCAGAAGTATAATCTTGATCGTTGATAATTGATTGTGAGGTTGTGATTTTACAACAATGAGTTGTGATGGTTTGATATGAACATGATGACTCGGACTCTATTCAGTCGGATCAACTCGACTACAATTGGTCGTGTATATTATGATTGACACGATCAGTTGTAGTTGAACTCGAATACAGATTGACTGTTGAATCACAATGCGTGGTATCAGCAACATGATGTGCTATATAGTGGAATGTATACGCTAATCTGACATGTGTCATGTAGTGTGTATTCGATCAATATGGGTATTAGTAATCAACAAGTCATACGATGTTTGTGTTTGAGTGATGGAATGGAATACAATGGAGTGGAATGAGTGCATCAATCCAGAATACGAGTCAATCATGATATATGATCATGATGTGTGGTTGATACAACTATATAGTGACAATCAATGTTGATATAATAGCACACAACATGCAATGCCAACACAACAGTTGCAAGTCATTGATCATCAATGTGACATTGTGGTTGCAACATGAACTGCATTGTATTGATTCAGTTGATTGATTGAATTACTGGACAATGTGCAGTGATGATTGATCGTGTCGAGTTGAATGTAAAATATCACCAAACCACGACATGTTTGAATCATGTCAACCACAACACATATTGATGACCATCCAACAACTGAGCTGACATTCAGTTGTTAGATGGTCTTGTTTAAACATGTACCTACTTGTCCATATTGTGGCGCACCAACCCTTTTTAGGGTGGAAAAGGGTGGAATACACAATCAATCATATGATACTGGAATGCATAATCAAACAGCGATTTAACCAATATTGCGGTTATCATATAAATAGAGACCTCTTTAAAGCCACATTAATGGCAAAACACCATCAACCCTGACAACACAAATCCCTTAGGAAGGTCATCCAAGGAATATGCTTTTAATATTATCCATTTAATGACAGATAAATACGACCCAAAACCGACACATCAAACAACCATATACAACTTGCTTAATCAAACCAGTAAAATGAAACTCGCAGTCACAGTATTGTCATCAATCCTGGCCATCTGCTCGGTTACTACAGCCAATCCAGTCAATCCCAGTTCGGCTACAAGTACTGAAACTAGCACTTCAACAGCTCAGCCCACTGAAATTACAAGTACTGTATTCGAGGATCGGATAATTTCTTATGAAGAAGCTACACGTTTAGTTGATATTAGTCAACTTTCAGAGAGTGATATAGGTTTAATCAAAGATTACCTAGAAACGGATCGAGAATATCAAGAGATGAAAAAAGTGTATGTCTTGGTCAAATCTGAAAGGCGTAGCCAACAAAAGTTGATAGACCAGCTGTATAAAGAATATTTGGAGCTGGTATATAAATATCAGCAAAACAAGAATAATCCAATGTGTCAAGAAATGGTTCAAAATTCTAAACTGATGCTTAAAGAAGCGAGAGAGAAACTCAAAAAGCTTCGAAAAGAGCGCCTGGAACTCAGTCAAAAATTTTTTGGTTTTAGTTTGCAATCGCATTTAAAAAAAGAAAAACTCGCAGAACTCCTGTTCGGAAATGATATGGATTCATTATTACTTTTTTCTTGCATGGAGTTTCTGGAATCAAATCGTGATTTTGTTGAAAGCATATACGAATTTCTCATTCTCCGACTAAACCAGCAGTCGGAATCCGAGCAAGTCTCTACTAGTGAAGCCCAGAGTTTATCATCATCAAGCGAAACGTTTATAGTTCAACCCACTCAAACATCATCCAGTACACAGGCAACTTCTTCCAGTACACAAAGAGCTTCCAGACGTTCTCGTATATAAAATTTCTTTGAGTTAAAAATACCTCGGATCAAGCTGAAGTCGACCCAAAAATGATGATTCACCCAACTGATTTGATTGCTAATATGGACTAGTTTCAACCGTGTTCACTGTATTTTTGTTTGAATATAATAAAATAAAATTACCTTTTGATATTGAATATTATATCTGATTATTGCACACAGTCTTGGTTGGCATGATATCATATTGTACATCGACACTTGTATTTCCAATACGATACAGTTGATTGTATATTGCATAGTTGTACACATTGATGATGCTGACATGCATGTGTGTATTGTGTCGATATGATATTGCTTGTCATGTCGTATTGGCACATGCAATACCAATACCAACAATAGTCATGTGTGTTGATATCAGATCCGACCAATTTGACTGGTTTGACTCGTTGATTGTGGTGTCAAAATGGTTGCATCAATAGCCTGACTGATCACACATCAGTCGCAGTATCAACTCTGTCGTGTGTCAAGTACCATATGTTGAATATACAATGATCGTATACTGGTCGATTGGTGCAATATGATCACACATACTAATGGAATGTGATAATCATGGTATTTGCAGCAGTATACCATATTAAACTGATCCAATGCATGCACAGCTTGAACACATCACACACATTACAATAAATGGCATGATACATACATCAACTCCATCAATATTAGATTTCATTGTGTAGCATTTCCTAATATCATCATCCAATTCAACGGGTGATCGTTTTGATAGCCTATTGTTTGATGGACTGGTAATTCCAATTGGTGATTCTAATGCAAGTCGAACTGCAGCAACCGCTTGTAACGCAAGTAGAACGCATTCTAGAGTAATCAACATTGTATAGAGTAGTGTGATGAAAATGGGTTGAATCTGGTACATGATTGCCGTTTTATAATGACGGCAGTTTCAAGGGTGACAATCAGCACTTTTCAAATGGATATTTAGAAAACGCCAAATACACCATGTAGGGCGGACAAGCTCAGAAACACCCTGTAGGGTGAATCAATATACAAGCATCACTGTTGGTGTATAATCAACCTCAGTAGTGTGCTGTGTCGATATTTCCAATTGTGGTCATGTATCCATAATCAGGTAATGCCAGATTATCGCTCTGATTATGGATAGTTATCATCACATTTACAATCCATTACTACAGCATATACTGTCACTGTATACCAAATACTTGACTGATTGTCCAATTGGTCATGTTTTGGATCACTCGGACACAACAGCATCAAACAGCCTGTTGTTGCAGTATTTCAAACCATGATTCTTCCGTTGGTATGACTACACAGTCATTTTAGGTTAATGTAGACTGTATACATCATACACTGCTGATTGTATCACAACATGATCAACATCAAACTCGGCAATCTGTCGCTGCTACACTGAATGAGTGACATTGTACTATAATCAAATTGGAGATTGGCAGGTCGTTCAACAAACTGGCCGTGTCAACAGGTCAGATTGTCATCGTGTACATGAACCACAATGGATGATCATGTCATTCAAATCATCACACAATCTACTGGTATATGCAATACAACACCACCAATACATTCCAAATCAAACCCAATCACAAACGTGGTGTTGAATCCAATGCATGCGAGTACTTTTTAAACACATGATACACACTGATGGTGATGGTTGCTGACAGTCACATTACAGTGTACATGTCCAATAGTGTCCACTGTCATGTCGATCGTTGCTATCCGTGATATCCAACTAGATCACAATCAGTATCTAACAAATACAACACAGTAAACTAGTCACGAGTATCCAAGAGTATATCAATTGATGTGATCCAACAAAACAGCAGAGTATTGACTGCTTTGTTAAAGTGCATTCAATCAAGACACTCCAGTATCTCGAGTAGAAATATCAGATCTGTTCACCCTTGTACTGAATCCGCAATAAATCGCACAGATTAGAAACAAAGTTTGGACAAATCGAAATGGCTCAAATTTACAGCTGAAACCAAAATGGTATACAATCGCATTCATGTAGAGTTGAACACTATCTTGCAGTGATTGACTGTTGGTTTGGAATAAACAATGTTGAATATTGGTTGTAGTTTTGTACTTGACATTGACTATTGACTCAATATACATTATGAATTATTATAAACAGTGTCAGTGATATGATGCTCACAAACTATGATTTGAACTGGAATAGTTCTGAACCGGCGTTTGTTGTTTCTGTTGTGTTCTGAATCACGAATACAATTACGATCTAGTTCAACAACAATGATGACACATGTCAGTAATGCAACTGTTGTTTGTATGCCAATCACCATCAACGATGGCACTGACTGTTTACTACACACCGACAGTGTTATTTAGCAGTCCATTTATGTCAGTTTGAAATGCAATATATGCGGTGTGGTATTGATGGTGTTGTATTGACATAAAACAACACTAATTGACCAATATCAAACCAGTCGATGACACAATCTACATCCGACTTGAACAAATGTATTGCTACGTTTGTTGTAAAATACACGACATGGTCAGTTGGTGATATCATGCAACTGACAAGTGATTGCAAGTCCAACTGATAGTTACATGCAGTACGCAATCAATAATATGGTTGTTGACCCATTCACAATACTCGACAAATATCAACATCAGAAAGCTTAAATTTATTCAAAATCAAATTCATCAATCCGAATCCGAATCTGATTCCGGCTCCTCAAAATCCAAAGCATGCCTTTTCATAAACCTTTTCAATTGTTGTCTGATATCGTTTACTTTGTTCCTTGCCGTTATATACTCTTGTTTCAATCGACTTTTAGCTTCCAGGATGTATTGTAACTCCGATATCTTTTGGCTCGTTGCTGGCTGTTGTTTGAATTCAAAGTTTACATATCTACGATATGCTTTCAGCTTTTTCTTTTTTATTACTGTAAACGCTGCAAGTTTTTTTTCTATACGATTAAAGGTTTCCCGATATCTTCCGTTTAATCCAGCCACTTGATTTGTAACAGTGTTGGCAGACCTATCTTGGTCAATTGGTTGCTGCTGGGCTTGACTGGAAGTGCTTGGACTGACTCGATCAATTAGGCGTTTCCGGCCCCGTTTGGAAGTGCTTGGACCAGGTTGATCCATTGGGAGTTGCTGATCCTGGTTTGAATTGATTGAATTGACTTGATCAATCAAGTCTCGCCAGTTCTTCGGAATACCTGGATCGGGTTTGTCGATCATGGCTTTCCAATCTTGTTTGGAAGTGCTTGGACCCAGTTCATCAATTGGTTGTTGCTGGTCCTGGTTGTAAACTTTTGAAATCACTGCATCAATCGTTTTTTGCCAGTCTTCACGAGTCCTTGAACCGATTTCATTCATTATGAGCTTCCAATATTCGTTGGGAGTGTTTGGAATGTGTTGGTTCATTTGCCGTTTTCGACTTTGTCTGAGAGTACTTGAACTGTGCTGATTTATGGGCTGTTGTTGGTCTTGGTTGGGTTTTTTTGAATTGATTATATCCATTATTTCTTGCCAGTCTTTGTCGGGAATTTCTGGAACAGGCTCATTGGTTGAACCAGACACTTGACTGGAAGTGCCTGAACTGGGTTCATCCACTGGTTGATGTTGGTCTTGATTGAAAATGCTTAAATCAATTGCATCAATTACTTCTTGCCAGTCTTGGTCGAAAGTGTCTAAATCGGGATCATTAGTTGGGCTGGACACTTGACTGGAAGTGCTTGATGCATGAGGTAAACCATCTTTTTTAAACGGTATCAGTATTGCATTAGTGGTTACTGCTACAGTCAGTACGAATAAAATATCAACCAATTTCATCAGACTGGTCAATGAGTTTAAACAATTAGTAGAAAGTAGAGTATTGGAACTGGTGTCAATTATAGGACTGAAAGCACTCGATTGTATTTGTATGTTTTGTATATCAAATCAACCCTAACCCTTATAGGTTAACTCATGGCACAGGGTTATTTAATTGCTTGTGGTGAGCTACTATCAAACTAGATAGTATTCTGTTTCCTGGTCATAGTACCGTATTATGCTTTCATGACCCTTTGATCAGATATTTTGAAAAGCACTCTTCGGGAGTGTTGTTTAACCGCAAACGCTTTGCTTTACAACCGTATTCATGTAACTGTATTCTGCATTGTGTGTTTGATATACAGCCATCATCATATGACACACAATCAGACTATAATGTTGAATCTACACTTTGTGCACTCTTAGTAATCATACATTATACGATCAACAAGTTTGAACCCACATTCACGTATTGTGTTTGACTGTCAATGTTGTCAATACAACTCTGTACACACATGTGTTGTATTCTGAATCACGGATACGATTTCAATCTAGTTCAACAACAATCATGACACATGTCAGTAATGCAACTGTTGTTTGCATGTCAATCACCACCAACAATACCACTGTATTATCAACCAGTCCATGACACTGACTGTTTATTATACATAAACATTGTTATTTGGTGGTCCATTTATGATAATACGGTTGTAAAACAAAGCGTTTGCGGTTAAACAACACACTCGAAGGATGCTTTTCAATATACCTGATCAAAGGGTCGTAAAAGCATCATCCAATCAACACGATCATCAAATTGATCAATATGATATTATGGCTAGGGAGCATCATACTATCTAGTTTGATAGTAGCTCACCACAAGCAATCTAATAGCCCTGTGTTGTTGGTTAAACTAAAAGGGTTAGGGTTGGTTTAATATACAGAAATATAAATATGATGAAATATGTCCAGTTTTATAATTCACATCAATCTCAATACTCTACTTTTGTACTAATAGTTTAAACACATTGATCGATTTGATGAAATTGGTTGATATTCTATTTTTACTGACTGCGGCAGCAACCGCTAATGCAATATTGATACCGTTTAAAAAAGATGGTTTACCTCACGCATCAAGCACTTCCAGTCAAGTGTCCAGCACAACTAATGAGCCTGTTGCATACACTTACAATGAATACCAAGAACCAATGGATATATCTGAGCCAGGTACTTTCAACCAAGATCAACAACAGGCAATGGATTCAGACACTTTTAATGAATACCAGGAACAAATGGATATATCTGAGCCAGGTACTTCCAGTCAAGATCAACAACAGGCAATGGATTCAGACACTTTTAATGAATACCAGGAACAAATGGATACATCTGACCCAGGTACTTACAGTCAAGACCAAAAACAGTCAATGGACAAAGAGCCGGGAAATACTGGGTCGAATCAAGCGATTGTATTAAGCGAACAGGATCAGAGAGCTCTTAGTGATATAAAGAAAAAACTTAAATTGTCTAAAGAAATACAAAAGAAAAAATTACAAGCATATTCTAAATATAAAACTGCTGGACTCAAACAACGATTGGCGTTATCAAGAGGGGAAAATATATCTGGATCAAGGCACAATCCAGAAGTTGAAAAGCAATTGGAACAAGAGTATGTAGCGGCAATTACAAGAGTAACCGGTATCAGACAACAATTGAAAGCGTTTATGGAGAGGTATGGTTTGGAGTTTAAAGAGCCGAATTCGAATTGATGATGTGTCAATGAATTTAATTTTGAATAAATTTAAGCTTTCTGATGTGTTGATATTTGTCGAGTATTGTGAATGGGTCAACAATCATATTATTGATTGCGTACTGTGTTGGGTATTACATCAACAGTTATTTGGTTGTTGATTGATACATTGGCATGGCTTGTTCCATATACATCAATGACACTGTTATTTAGTGGTCCATTTACATCAATATGGCTGCAAGTTGTCGGTATATCACGTATTATGGACATGGCTTTAATATTGCCATCCGATTCCATCACATTGTTGCTGATACATCACTGTAACACTACATGTCTCCAATACTGGCATGTTGGCATGTGGTGCACCAAGTTGATTGTATTGCTACGTGACATGCTCCAACCTGTTTGGATTACAGTCGTGCAACATATTGATATCATACACATGTGATACTGGCCACCAACAAAGTGAGCAGTGGTATCCAATTGATTATCCAATCCCATAATCAATGCATTTCAGCACACTCCACTGCATGCACTGGATCATGACAACAACCTATACAATACATATCAATTGATACAATCACCAACCATTGCATGATTTCAGTTGCCAATCAAGTCGACACTATGATATTGTTCAATGTCAAATATACAATCGACATGACATGACACAGTTCAGACTGATCCAATATTGTATTGTTGTAAACATACATTCCCATCGTCAATATCATGACAAGCTTTCAAAAACAGGTTAATCGCCAATGTGGACACTTGTTGATCAGACTCGTGAACAATAGTCTCAACCATAGGCTCAACGTTTCAGCTATACTCATGATTGAACAACTCTGTACATGCGTTTATCGCCTATATGCATATTGACACTAGATGAGTTGAATGACAATCATTTGATCAATATCAATCATGACTTGCCATCATTTTGACTTGATGGCTTGGTGATCGCATGAGTTGTACAATTTGGTTGCTTAGTCGTTGAGATACTTTGAAATGATCATCATAGTATACAATACTTGCAAACATTATAAACTCTGAACTACACAATCAATATTGATCATGAAATGAACAGCAAGCAATAATACCTGTCAAGTGGATTGACCATTCCACAGTCCTATTTGACCTGTGTTTTGATATATTGTGGTCACTAACCCTTTTTAGGGTTCAAAAGGGTAAAAAACTACACAATCAACCATATGACATTTGAATCCACAATCAAGCAATTGTGTAACCAAGATTGCGGCTCATCATACAAAGGGACTCTCCCTTTTGTCACTTTGACATTGATAGTAAATCAACACGACACTAACCCTGACAGTAACACTAATCCCTTAGAGCGACTACTTGAGAGATGTGCTTTTAATATTATCTGCTCTAGCGGATATAAATACAATCTAAAAGCCTACCTGCTGAATGGCGATCATTTACAACTTGCTTGACTAAACCAATAGAATGAAATTACCAATCGCTGTATTGCCATCAATCCTGTTTACTTGCTCAGTCACTATAGCTACTCCAGTTATTCCCGGTGTGTCTACAAGTGTCAACCCCAACTCTTTGACAGTTTTTTCCACTGCGGCTACAAATGTCAAATCTATATCTATGGAAATTCTTAATTTTAATGGAGTAACTACAGTTAACCTAGATGAGTTTACAGCAATTGAACAAGGTTTGATCAAAAACTACGCCAAGAAAAAAAAAGATCATCAAAAAACACAGGAAATACTGGACTCGGTAAAGAATACGATTACTGATCAAAAAGAACGTGTAGCTGGACTAAATGAAAAATATCAGCAGTCGATGCGTAAACCTCGAGAGAAACACCATGGTCTAAAGCATAAAGATAAACTCAAGAACCTTAAACCTGAACTTGAAGCTCAATCTTCTGAACTTGCTAAACTTCAAAAACAAAAGGACGTGCTCGAGTCCAAATATAGTGCAGTATCGTTGGAGCTAACCCAGGAAGAAAGAAAAGTTGTATTATTCCTTTTTGGAAGATTTATAAACTCTTTATCAATTAGACTATATGTATACTTTGAATCTGGACTCTTTATTATAACCCTTGACTACATGTTATACGATACTATGCTGAACTCACAACTGGAACTCGAGGGTAAATCTGCTAGTCAAAGTCTGACATATGACGGTGAAATGGAGAATTTTGACACTCAACACCCACCATCTGAGGAAACGCATATACCTATAGCCGAGCCCGTTCGAGCAACTTCCAGTATAGGGAAAATCGTCGAGTATTTAGAAAATCTTTTCTAAATTCAAGGACAAGGTTAAATCACTTGAATTGACTTCAAAGTGGAGATCTCGAGCCATTGGTTTGATTGTTAATATGGACTGGTTCCAGCCGTATTTGCTGTATTTTTGTTTGAATACAATAAAATGCGATTACCATTTGATATTGAATATTATACATAGTCTTGGTTGGCATGATATCATATTGTACATTGATACTTGTATTTCCAATACGATACAGCTCGCTTGACATGTCGTATTGACACATGAGACACCAATACCAACAACAGTCATGTGTGTTGATATCAGATCTAACCAATTTGACTCGTTGATTGTGGTGTCAATGGTTGCATCAATAGCCTGACTGATCACACACATCAGTCGCAGTGTCAACTTTGTAGTGTGTCAAATATCACATGTTGATGTATGCAGTGATCGTATACTGGTCGATTGGTGCAATATGATCACACACTAATGAAATGTGATAATCATGATATTTGCAGCAGTATACCATATTAAACTGATCCAATACATGCACGGCTTGAACATATCACACAATCAAACATGGACACACCACATTAAAAATACATATAGTATCAGTTTGTCTATAATGAATTGTATTCAGTCGAGTTTATTGAGAGTCTGTTTGTGACTCTTGACAGTTTGGTGAGTTTTTTCAGATACAGCTACTTGATCAGTTGTAGTTGATGGTTTCCTTCTGCGAATAAATGTGCCATCTGAACCTGAAGTACTTGGTTGTTTAGGCAATCTAACAGCATACACCAAATTCATGATCAGTATATCAATTGACACATCCACACATCAATATCAAACAACTTACTGTGATGATGGCCAGAGCACTTGATAATGAGTTGAAATAATAGGATATCCATCTGTTATAGTTTCGCATCCACATCCAGGACCAAGCCCAATGCGTTTATGTTTTCGATCAAATGTCAATACAAGTCGGGTCATAAATGGTATACCAAGATTTGCATTGTCATTTGAGCCAACTTTTATAGCAAACACAACTATAATTCAACATCCATATTAGTCAGGTTAATCAAACAACACATTGCATACAATTGTCAAATATTTACCATATTTAGAATCTACTATTTGCATATAGTCTTTGGGACCCAGTTCAATCATCACAATAGAGTTGCGATTATCAACAGTTACGGGGTTTTCAGCAAACATTGCAACTGAAATTGTTGGCATCATGTCCCAATTGATATTGAAATTCAATTCAGGCATTAGATAGTTTCCCCAAAATATGCCTTGAATTTCATCCTTGTCGAGCTTGCTCCTAAACATAGTATTCTTGGCAGTGATCGCACCACTATCAAGAATAGCACTAACCAATGCTGCCACGACTACTTTAGGAAATTGCATATATGCAGAACACGTTTCCACAACCGAGTACAAAGTATGACCATTTTCCATTATTGTTTTTTGAAATTCAGCAGGCAAATTCACTGGTTTGTCATTGACTAGTATATCTTTGATGTTGATGGCAAAGTGATCGTCTGATGGTGACTCTACCCATGCAACACTCCTTCCATCCGTTCCACATTTTGGAGTTATGTCCGTGTTTCCTATATTGATGAAGCTTTCCTGTGACATCTCATAAGGACATAGTTGAAGGCCAACCTCGTTATTGGGAATGACATTTTTGCTGTACAAAACATCTATTGCAGTGGTTGATGTATGATGATTTGATAACAAGGAATGGCCAAACCCGAATATTCCATTGAACCTTTCATTGATGCCAATTAAATCTGCCGATTGTTTTTCAACTGCTATTACTGGTAAATTGACGCCAGTTATCCTAGTATCCGGAATCGTCACAGCAGCTTCGGAACTAACTCCTTTACAATCATTGCCTTTGTAATTTATAGAAACAGGCTTCTCACTTGGAGTGTGTTGCAGAGCCGGACCTACATTTTTGGTTGGGCTAGAAAGTGGTACCATCATATCAGAAATTGCTGAATCGACATATAAATCCAACTATTTTAAACAAGTGTGAGATTGATCCAATACATGCACGCTTTGAACATATCACACACATTACAATAAATGACATGATACATACATCAACTCCATCAATATTAAATTTCATTGTGTAACATGTCTTGATATCACCACTCAATTCAACGGGTGATCGTTTTGATAGCCTATTGTTTGATTGACTGGTAATTCCAATCGGTGATTCTAATGCAAGTTGAACTGCAGCAACCGCCTGCAACGCAAGTAGAATGCATTCTAGAGTAATCAACATTGTATCGAGTAGTGTAACGGAAAGCTTCGAGTTTGGTAAACGAGCGTTTTATAGCTACGAGGTTTTAAGGGTGACAGTCGGCACTTTTCAAATGAATAATCACAGAAAACACAAGTACACCATATAGGGTGAGAAACACCAGAAACACCATGTGGAGCAAATCAGTATACAAGCATCGCTGTTGGTGTATAATCAATTTTAGTAGTATGCTGTGTTGATCTCTCCAATTGCGGTCATGCATCCAGTAACCAGGTAGTTTCAAATTGTCACCCTGATTATGAATAGTTGTCACCATATCCACATTCCATTACTACAGCATATGCCGTCACTGTATACCAAATACTTGACTGATTGCTCAATTGGTCATGTTTTGTGCAGTTTGAATCGATCCCATTTGTGATTTGTTGGTCAATTTGTATACAAGTCGGGTTATTCAATGACTTGCTATCATGCAGATTCAAATACAGTCTATTCACATATTGACAACTATTCAACGATTGGTTATTGTTGGTGTATATTCAGGTTGGACTACCAATAATGGTTATTGTACACAAAGTCACCCAATATCCTGCCAATTGCGAGTGTATTTCACACACAATTCTAGATTGTAATCAACCACAATTGCCATGTTTGATCAAATGGTGTTTTGCATTGATCATGGTATCATACATCACAATACTGCCAGATCATTGCACACAAGTCATGACCAATACAAATGCATTACTGATTGACATTGACCAATATACCATGTTGCATGCTGCACCAAATCACGACATACAACTGATATACTCCATGTCCGAGTTTGATACATGTCAATACATGCGTGTCAATCAGCAATGCAGATTTGTAACATTACAGTTGAATGTGAGTCGAGTCGATCATTAAATCAACCAATCAATGATTGCATTCTAAATATGGTGCAATTTGATGCGACATGACAATATATTGTCCAACAGGTTCAACATACACAACACCGATATACAACACATTACACATGGATACACTGCATATACAAGCAGTAGCAATGACCGATCCAAACCAACAGTGACAGAGTTACACATCAACATATACTCGATCATCAGTCGACTCTGCATATATCAACTAGTTGCGACACGTCATAATCAATGTGTATTGTATTGCTCACCAATCGATCATGACAGCTAATCAATACCAATCATGTAGTCAATACAATCACCAACATATCGATGACTGTTGACTGGTGGTTACAACTCGTCAATTACATCCAATGTTACAGGTGATGCACATCTGATTACTGCAAATCAACAACTTGTCAATCATATCATAGTGTGCATTGTCAACGGACCATGCAATTACAAATCAATGTATACGTGATCAACATTTGATATTTGATGGTGATGAGCCAACCATGATTGATCGTATCATACAACTAATACAGTTGCATTGTCTGGTATTGATGATTGACCCAGTCATGCCAAACAGTAACTAATGTGTGTATATCGAGTTTGGGTTGCATGGACACATCAAGGTGTTTGATAACGAGTCCAACGTGATGATACAGACCCAATATTATATGAATATCCAAGTTGATGAATCAAGTCGAGGTTTGCAAAGTGTCAATGTCAGGTCAATCAAACAAGTCAGTCAACCATTATATTGTGACTAGTGATGGCATGATTTGAATATCAACGAGTTAGACAGTCGACAATATGGGTGATTGTGATTTGGTCAAACCGCAACATTCGTATATCACTGAGTCGGTTTGATTTGTGTGGTGTAAGCAGTATGCATAAACTCGTTATCATGCGCTATAACCAATACACATCACACATATACAGTGGTAAACACCAACGTGTGGTGTATTCAGTGATCGTATACTGGTTGATTGATTCAACATGATCACATACTAATGGAATGTGGACCATTGTGATATTTGCAACAGTATACCATATTACACTGTTGACATTGCGCTTTTATCTTCAACACAATACTAATGTTGCATATATTGATTCATTAACATACTTCATAAATCTCATCCCAGTTTATTTTAACATGATAAAGTTTCAAGTATTATAACTGAGTAATATTCGTGGATATGCGCTGACATTTGAATCCAATAGCTAGAATAATCGAGAAATTGGACGCATATCAAGTGTTTATTCAAAAGTATTATACCTGGAATCGAGATGGTCCTATTGTTATACGACTAATTGGTGTTTGAGAGCTAGTCGTAGATTTTGGTGAAACTGTCTTGGTACTTCCTACTTTTTTAGTGCGACTAAACCAATTTTTTCTAGATTTATTTTTCCTGTCGCCGTTGGATTCAGACTTTGGTCCTTCCTGAGTATCCTCGTCTTCGGGTTTTGGCTCTTCTTGAGTTTCACCGTCTTCGGGTTTTGGTCCTTCCTGAGTATCCTCGTCTTCGGGTTTTGGCTCTTCCTGAGTATCCTCATCTTCGGGTTTTGGCTTTCCAAACTTAGATCCGAGGCCTTTAAAATTTTCATCAAACCAATCTCCAACTTTTTTAGATCCATCAGAAATTTTAGATTTTAGTCCTTTCTGAGTTTCACCGTCTTCGGGTTTTGGTCCTTCCTGAGTATCCTCATCTTCGGGTTTTGGCTTTCCAAACTTAGATCCGAGGCCTTTAAAATTTTCATCAAACCAATCTCCAACTTTTTTAGATCCATCAGAAATTTTAGATTTTAGTCCTTTCTGAGTTTCACCGTCTTCGGGTTTTGGTCCTTCCTGAGTATCCTCATCTTCGGGTTTTGGCTTTCCAAACTTAGATCCGAGGCCTTTAAAATTTTCATCAAACCAATCTCCAACTTTTTTAGATCCATCAGAAATTTTAGATTTTAGTCCTTTCTGAGTTTCACCGTCTTCGGGTTTTGGTCCTTCCTGAGTATCCTCGTCTTCGGGTTTTGGCTCTTCTTGAGTTTCACCGTCTTCGGGTTTTGGTCCTTCCTGAGTATCACCGTCTTCGGGCTTTGGCTTTCCAAACTTAGATCCGAGGTTTCTAAAGCTCCCTCTAAGCCGATCTCCAACTTTTTTAGATCCATCAGAAATTTTAGATTTTAGTCCTTTCTGAGTTTCACCGTCTTCGGGTTTTGGTCCTTCCTGAGTATCCTCATCTTCGGGCTTTGGCTTTCCAAACTTAGATCCGAGGTTTCTAAAGCTCCCTCTAAGCCGATCTCCAACTTTTTTAGATCCATCAGAAATTTTAGATTTTAGTCCTTCCTGAATATCCTCATCTTCGGGTTTTGGTCCTTCCTGAGTATCCTCGTCTTCGGGTTTTGGCTCTCCAGCCTTAGATCCGAGGCCTTTAAAACCTTTTTTAAGCCGATCTCCAATCTTCTGCCCAGGTCCTTTTTTCTTTTTATCACCAGAGTCATCATTATTTGGTTCTTCCTGATTGGATGTACTGGGTTGTTGCCCGTCTCCTGATCCAAGATTATCTGAATTGCCAGATGGATCTACGCCAGTACCTTCAACTTGACCAGATGGATAACAAAGACTACCACCACCAGGTCGTTTACAGGGCTCATCATCCAGTCCTCTCCTTTCAAGCTGAACTGACTGTCCATTTATAGATGAATGAGCAATGACTGCAGCCGACAACAGCGGCAACACGATAGTCGATACGAACCTCATTTTTTCAGTTGCTGTTAGCAGGAATAGTGATACGTCACTTGTTTAGTACGACTACTAATGGTAATCTAGTGAATGAACTGCTATGAATGCCCTTGTTTAAATACTATCATAACCATAAAGGGAGGTAAAATGAAAAAACACAAGGGAGGCATAGTCAACCTTTGTTTAGCTACACCGTAATGTATGATTAAATCCTTTAGCCATTGAATAGGACAAAACATCCGCAAGTCAAGGACCAAGTGACCCTGCTTCTGGATAAAAGGATTGGAGTTGGTCAGTGTATCAACACTAGACCGCTTTTGCGCTAGAAAAAAAAAGTAAAAGCTGCGATTCATCTCCTACAGCATAGTTCACTAACCCTGATCTCAACACCCTCAGTGTGTTGAGTACACTGCTAGATAATAGTTAGATTTGGTCATGATACACTAGATTTGAAGTGATGTTTACATGTTGAAAGGGATATTAAAGCTCAAGCACTTGTCATTACAGCTGTATTCACTGTAAAACAACACTCTAATCAAAGATAATAAACAGTCAGTCTCATTTTGACTGGTGCCAATTTACTGGAAACCATTGCACTCTTTGGAATCGTCGTTTAAAAACAGTTTTTGGTTTCAACATTCAAACATATTGTTTTACATATGAATCTCTACTTTTTGTCAACTTCTTGCAATATATTGTCGTGAAAGCAAACCAATTCTCGTGGGTGTAGACAGATTAGCAACAAGGAATGTGTTCATACTTTTATTGACAGCACCAAAGCAATCAAACTTGACATCTGAACTGCAATGGACGGCTCTGACGATCGTACAATCTATAGCTATGCCATAAGAGAAAAAAAAGCGAGATTTAAACACAGATCAAAACCATAGGTTAGTCGTGTGCTTCATAGGTCAATGTGTTTGGAAACTGATTAAAAGAGCTGTCAAGGCCGTAATACTTGAGGAATTTCCAAGCAATGACATGAATCATTCTCAAACGGCCGCCTTATTTTAGGCAGTATTCCATTCCACAAAGCAATTGCTCATTAAACACGGTTACCAACCGCCCAACAAAACGGTAATGTCGCGTGAATCAAAATCACACTACATAACCCTATATTGTTCATTATTGAGCCCTACATGAATGACTCGGGCTCAATAGAGAATGGCTTTGTCGAGCAATTTCAAACATGGGAAGCTGAAAATGTCAATTAAAGCTAATGTTTGGTAGAAAAGTACACCAAATATTCAGCCATTGTCTATTCCAAAATACAAAAAATCAGATACAAATGCTCTATTTTACGTATAATTGAGTTGTTTTATTGTAGAATAAGCCCATCCAAACTCTTATTTGTTTATGGCCATTTCAAGGTCGAGGCGTTCTACTGCCTTTTCGATTGTCTTTTTTGCCGACGAAAACAGTTGTCCTAATCGTCCCCCTTCGGGGTTATCCTTCAACGCTTTGATAATCAATTCCATTAAAATCTTTGCATCATCTCGAAACAGTCTCACCAATTCCAAAAGTTTGGATGCACTCGGCATGGATATATGACTATAGCCAAGCTTTCGAATATCGCTCTTGAAATCTGTTATGGCCTCTGACAAGTCAAGATAAAACTTTTCAATAGAATCACCAACATCCTGAATGGTTTCAATTTTGGTTTCTTTTTGGTTTTTTAGCATGGACACAGAGGTGAGCGCCATGTTTTCCATCTGCCACGATCCGATAAAGATTTTGGAGAGAAAAGCATCGAGTTTCGCTCTCATCGCTTCGTATCTTTCAGTGGAGGATGAGGTTGAAGATCGTACCTTTTTAAGAAACGCTTCAATCCATACCTGTATGCTGTTGCCAAATACCCATACAGACGTTATATAAATCTGAGCCTCGACACTGCAAACATGTAAAAGATCCTGGATAGACCTGAATGTATCCAAATGTTTTCTAGAAGACCTGGAAACATATACATTCCAGATACTTGAAGGTATAACATCTGGTGATGCAGGAAATAGCACCTCTTTTAGTACAGTAGTTCGACCACTTGGTAACATGAGATTGGGCGGAAATGAAAGTGAGTGCATCAAGGCTTGGAATCTCCTCCTATCACGTCTGTCATATTCCAAAGTTTCCTTGCCATAGTTGGAGTAGAAATGTTTCGAGTCTTTAGGTATATGCTTTAATAAATCATATGAAGAAATATCAAAGTGTCGATATGGCGAGCGAAGCCCCGAGTGTGAGTATTTTTTTTCCCCTTGAGACTGATCCGATTCGGGTTTAGCAGTTTTATGTGGTGAACCACCAACCCGATTTGATTCAACCATCACTTGTGGAGGATGAGTTGATTCGGATGTCACTTGTTGAGATTGCTCCGATTCGGGTACAATAGTTTCATGTGGTGAACTGTCAGGCAGATTTGATTCGGATGCCACTTGTTGAGATTGCCCCGATGCGGTTTTAGTAGCTTTAAATGATAACCTGTGAGTCCTGTAGCGAGGAAAAGATTGCTCCAACTCGGGTTCAGTAGTTTCATGTGGTGATATGCTGCTAGACTGTTGTGCATTGTCCGAATCTGTCAGACCTGCAATAGCCAATCGACTCGTCAAAAGCGATATGATAACCATGCTTACGAGCTGTTTCATTTCGAGCCAATTTCAAACAGTATGATTTTCAAAATAAAATATAAAGTTGGTGTTTCCGTTTCCTCCTCAATGTAGAAATGGCAGGTTTTAAAACAATGTGCTAGGGTGCATGATGACGGCCATCCTTAGAAATAGCCTGCATTTTAGGGTGACTAGCCCTAGTCACTGAAACATACCTGATCCATTCTTTTCGTTATTGATTGCCGTTTTTAATCCAAATATCAGGGCCACGGCGTCCTCGTTCCACAACCCATATTCATGTAAAATAGGTTGTGCATTCATCTTGCAGGGAGTCTGCTTCTACTTTGCTTTGAAATCCATTATTCAACCATACACTGCCCTTCTATTAGAAGCTGATTACTTTTTAATAAGCATGTTTGATTCTTCTAGACACTACCCATCATGATGCGCAAATTAAACTATGGGTTTGAATTGCTTGGTCTTCATTTTCGCATAGTTGTGCATTGCATGATCGTCAAACTCGTGCATTGCAATTCAAATGTCGAGCTCGATTGCTTTGGCGTTGTCAATAACACCAATTCCTTTGAAGTATTCTAAAACAACATCTACTCTAGCTCAAGAAAACAATGATCGCACGGTTTAGGAGTTCAGTTGTTGTTTCCATGTGAATCAATGTTCATTTTGAAAGTTGAAAACCAAAGCGATGTGGATGCTAATTTAAACATTCAGTTATTACACAATGTTTTATTCCATGTGAATACAACTGCAAAATGTAGCCCTTGATATGGGTTTAAATATCAACAAGATTTTATTTCCAAAATAATAGAGTAATAGTACAGTTTAGCCAGCACTCGGTTTAGATACAGGAAGTTTTAACAAATCCCATGAGCTAACCATCATTGCAGCAATTTTCTTTTCCTCTGCGGTGAGCTCTCCAAACTCGGTTTTAGAGTCGTTAGGCAGCAGACAGAATGGAGTGGTAGGAGTCTCCCATTCCCATTGAGGTGATTTGAAAGTACGGTCCGTAGCCCAGTGAGTGAGGCTTAATGACACTTGGCCGTCCGAGCTGTGTTTGTTGCGCAAGATGCCGCCATTGAACCAGAGCGGCTTCCAGTTTTCATCTGGATGATATAGACCACCGCAAACTTTTGTAGGCTCAGCAGTAGCGTTTTTGAGAAACCCAACGGTACCTCCTGCACCAGGAGCCCATCTGTAAGGCATCTTGAGTGCCTCGTGTGCAATCCAATACGACTCCTTATCGCCTAAAGCAAGAATACTCAAAAATAAGATTCCAATTCAACACAAGCAGTATACAATAGGCATACTTACCATGATAAGCCTTATACACCATGTCACGATAGGGTTTTCCATTCATGACACAGGTAAGCAAAAGGGGATGCAGATTAGTGCGCTTGTTCCAGACAATTACACCCGACTCGCCCTCATGGACCGTTAACTTGGGTATCAAGCGGCCAGATGTTTTGGCATACTCGGAAGGCTCAGGAACAATCGACTGGAAAAACTTTAGCCCTGGGCTATCCGTGCCAGCAAACAATGTGCGATCCATAAAAAACACAGCACCAGTATCATTGTAAGCCTTCCAGTTAAACATGACATCTGGAGATTGGAAAAAGAGAGCATCGGCATCTAAAAATATAATTTCTTCAAAAGAAGAGGCGAGAATGGCGAATGGTTTGACAGCCCAGCCACTAAGGTCAGGGCCATTGGGCTCAAAATACTGCTTGATATCAAGCGTGGTAACACCACTGATCAACTCCAAAGCATCACGATTGTCCTTTGGCAAGTCATCCTCGCCAATGTAAAATAGCTGAATAGGAAGAGTGCAGCCAAGATTTCGAATGACAGTGATAGCATGACGAGCATATTCAAAATGATATCGACCAGTAGTCATGACAATACCACGGCCTGTAAAAGAACTGGCGAGATGCGAAATGGATTTGAATTTGTTCCCAGCTTTTACCCAAGGGAACAAGAGAGACTCTAAATCCTCCATAGGAACAGTCAACTCGGTGACATTTTTCGAATGGGCTTCGTATAGAGTTTTGTGCAAACTAACACGACGAATAGCACCAGCAAAGTCATCCTCCTTCAAAGAGCCAGCACGGTGCTCATTCAATTCTATACGTAAAAGCTGAAGGATCTGAGCATCGGATAGTACACGAAGTGGAGCTTGTTGATATACTTCAATAGTAGCGCTAAAGGTATTGTTTGTAGTCGTAGTATTGGAGTGACTAAAATAAATACCTTGTTAAATACAAATGGAAATGGCTTGCAAATCGAAAATTCAAACGGCAAAGCTACCTGGTAGTATTGACAGCAATTGGATCAAGAAAATGTCGGGGTATAGTTTGAAGACTAGAAAACAGGATCCAGGCTAAACCAATGGCACAAATCAATGCAATGATAATACGTCGGAGCTTTGCTCTGACTCGCAGAGAAGTGGTTGGAGTGCGCTGGGTCATCAAATACAAATGGAATCGACAAAAAATATAGTTTTTGCTTGAAACAAACTTTAATTTTTATATTCATTGCCACGTGTTGTGTCACGTGATGTGGAGACGGATTTGTTTTGATTGCATGTAAACCAACCAATCTCGTCTTGGCCAAATATTTGAGCTAGAATCTTCGCCACTGCCCAACATTGTTATGCGAAAAAAACTTTGCCTCAGCCAGCCTTGTATTTATCACATTGTATTGATTGTTGGTTTGGTAAAGAAAATTCACACTTGACAATAAATTAAAAGATTGCAAATTCATTTAAAGCCATCATCCCAAAATGATACAGGATGAAGACCAGACAATAAGATGTATTAAACAAGAGTTGAAATTTTGCAGTCTGGATTGCCGAGGTTATTGACGCCCATTCCATTTGAATGTCAAAGTGGAAAAATTTAGCCAGCATTGATGACCTCGACACGAATGCAATCATCTTGAGACCCGCGTTGTGCCACTGGCATAATAACTGGCTGATGAGTATCTGATCCTGTAATAGAGCAAATACGGTAAATTCCATTTTGTTTAAACTGGCCTGCTGGGATCGTGGTGCTCAATTTACGTTTTTGGCCGTCAGTTGCGACATCGTTAATACCTTTGAAAAATTCAAACTTTTGAGGATCAGGTGCAGTATTTTGCGATAAGAGAAGCTGGACAGTAATATGCTGATGACCTTCAATAATGCCAGCGTTTGCATCAAGTGTCTGAGGCGCTAAATAGTATTCCGAGTTGGCCTCACTAAAGAATCCAGTCGATAGATTCATATTGTCCAAGATAACTTCGTTGTCCTTGGATGCGTCCAATTTTGCACCAAACTTTGGGCTGGTAATCAGAGTGGAAACCATTTTTTTAACATCAGGAATGAGTCCTTGTTCCATAGACGAGCAGGTTTGACCACCTTCCTTGCGTTGAACACCATCTGCTTCATCGACATTAAATTGACGACAGTACGCGGTAGCAGATCTTTTTTCGAAAGCTTGGACACCAGTGGGAAGTGTTCCTTCCGTGCCTGCTCCACCGGTTTTCTTATTTCCACCAGTTTTCTGATTGCCACCGGTTTTTTGGTTTCCGCCAGTTTTTTGATTGCCACCAGTATTTTGATTGCCACCAGTTTTCTGATTTCCTCCAGTCTTTTGATTGCCACCAACTCTCCTATTTCCGCCAGCTCTCCTATTGCCGCCAGCTCTTTGATTGCCACCAGTTCTTTGATTGCCAGTGGAAACACGCTTTTTGGGTTGAGGTTGAGGTTGAGCAGTACCTTTTCTTCTCGTATTGGTATTACCAGCACGTCGAGTGCCTTGAGTTCTTCGTTGAGGCCATCGCTTGAAAAAATTACTTTCGGCAAAAGCCTCGAGTTCTGTTTCGATCTCGGCAATATCCTGTGGAGTTCTCTTGACAAGAATCGTAGAAGCCAGAGCTGGTGCTGGTGCAGCAACAGCAAGAGTTTGTGATGTGACGAAAGTCACGAAAAGAGTTGAAATGAAATACATAAAGGATAATATAAACTACAAATTGGAAATTGGAAATAGACAGTAAAGTAGAATGTTCAGTGGTTGGATATTACAAGAAGAAGCTAGTAAAAATAGCTTAAATATGTTACACTTGCTATAGATGTCAAGAATACAGGCTAGAAACAGAAACGATAAAATGTGGTGAAAAGGAGCTCGATCGATTGTTTTAATAGGGAAAATCCAACAATGCTGTTGCGCATCCTTGTCTCAATTATGTAAACAAAACCTTGATGAAATTTGCCTCCAATTGCAAATTGATTGTGCCACCAATTTTGCAATGTGGAATGCCACAAACAAACCATTTGAGTTGTACTGGCTATTCAGTTCCTCTCCAAGTAACCACGACTTGAACACTGGTGTATATTACTACTACCATCATCTCATTCAAGTGTCTTGCAAGTATAAACTCGTCTATATTCCAACACTGTATTCAACGAGTCTTCATTTCAGTGCGTGTCGATTGCAACGCTGAAACTGAAACAAAAGCAAATGACCTTCATACGACAATGCGCCAAGACTTGAAACAAACCTCGACTGGATTTTTTCCCGGGAAATAGCCGTATGACGTATGTTAGCACATATTCCATATTCAAGTGAATACAAAAATGAATTGAAATCAAGATTAGTGTTAATAAAATGGTGGGTTTTGTAAAACTAGTCTAGTCTTGTCTAACCCATTCATCTATCAATATATTCTTGTGAGTATATGTACGAGTTATAGATCTCAATACAATCAATGGTATAGATAACATTATTGCCGCTGCACTGCTTGTTTAGACTGTCGAATTTTCCATCAACCTGAAATCAAGTGCGTCATGACAAGCACTGGACCCACATCAGCCGTATTCGTGCAAAATAAAGCACCAAGGGGGAAAATCCATAATAAACAGTCAATTGCATGGCATAATGGACATTATTAAATTTACTGGTCAACATTGTGTCATCTAAACTCTAGTTGACTGGTCCTTGTGAACATTTTGTATAAAAAAACCAAGCAAATGTTCAAGTAAATCCCTCAATTGTTCAATCTTTAACCTTTCTTCCATTACAAGTAAATAGCAGGTGATTGGCATGGAAGCCAGTTGCTATATTCCTGAAACATGCAATCATTATTCTCTTGAACGTGAATGTATCATATTTTAGGATACAACAGAGTTGGACCATCAAAATAGTTGGACTTGATCAAATTTGGTGATCGTATAATATATAAATGATGTGAATCTCAGTTTATAACTATAGTTTGCGTGCACCAGATAATGAATGTCGTGCTCATTAACAATACCAATTCAAGTGGCGGTGACATCAATTTGTAGAAGCCACTGCGACCATTGTTTATTCTCAAGAGGCGGTGATTGCAAGATAAATACAATTGTTCCATTATATGGGAATACAGCTGTAAATAAAGTAACAATTGAGATCATACTTGGTCTATTTAGAGCCACATACTGAATCAAAAATAATTGAATCCGTCATTATACTCCAAGCGGCTAAACCAGTTTATAGTCATCAATCTCTTTATACAAAAATCTAATAGTAGACAAATACAATACATTTCATGACATGTTCAGATCTAAAAACCCCAACACCCAAAACCATGTTTTAAAATTGTAGGCACAAAACAGATGGTGATATATTACAATGTTTTGTGATGGTCGCCATAAATTTAGCTAGTCAAGGTATTTAAATAGACAATAGTCCCAACCGGTTTACCACCGAGTATGTTCAAGTAATAAATATTAGATTCAAGCGTGTGTAAAGAAAGTTGGTTCTAGTGCAAAAACTACATTAGCCCCAATTACTATACACGTCTAATACTAGATGATCTAGAACCACCTTGAGCTGTATTACCAGTATTCACTCGGGCTGCCGAAGTTGCTGGAGCTGAAGCTGTAGCAGGCCTGGGTTGTCCAACACCAGCAGGATTTGGAGTTCCTGCAGTATTGTTCATAAATTGTGGTGGAACAACAACGTCTAAACCAAACGTAGTAAGATTGAAATTAGCCAAGGCTCGTCCTATAGTTGATGGACAATTAATGCGAATGTCGTCGGAAAATACTGGCTTGATGCCAAAAGCTTTGAGGAATGCAATGTGTGCGGTTGCCTGATAATTGATCGTAATGGGTCGTTGTCTAGCTCGTAAAAATCCACATCCTTGTAGAATTTCACCAAGACCAATATCTGTCTCAAGAGACGCAGCAGTGGCATAAGACAGAGTAAAGTTGAGCAAAAACGTAGTGTTTTGGTTAGGAGGGAAAATCAATGGAGTGGCGCGAGATCCAGTGCCAATCTTGATCGTTTGACCAGATTTAGGAGCAAGTGCAGGTGCACCAGAACCAAGCGAAACGCCAGTGAGTTGAGTGATATTGGGTTGCAAGAGAGCAGTCAAATCGACACTTTCAACTTTGAGATGATATCGATTGGGATTGACAACAGACACGTTCATGTGCATTTGTAGATTGACAGAAACACCAGGACCATCTTCACTCGGACCAATGTGGCTCGATTCGGGTATCACTTGCATGTCTAATACTTTAAGAGCAGGAAATCTAAAAAAACAATGTTAGCAAATCTTGGCAGGAAATCAATACAATGGCGCGTTCAACACGTCATATACACCACGTGATTCAATTTAAACAGTGGCACTTGCAGCTACCAAAACCAGATGAAACTCACCTGGGAAAAAAGAAAAAGCCCAAAACTCCCACAAGCAGCAACACAGCTGCAGTGACTGCCAAGCATATTTGCATAGACTTCTTGCTACGAAAACAAAACATATGTCGCTTCTTTTTTTCAGACAAATCAAACGAGTTGCTGAATTCTGGTTCAGGCTCGTCTCTGCCTTGAGGTGGATACTCCTTGTACGCATCGTCGTATTTTGCATTGTCGTATTTTGGATTGTCATAGTATTCATTGCTGTCAGCAAGCAAAGTGGTTTGAGAGTTGCCAGGCGATCCTTTTGCATTGTATTGATTTCCAAAAGATTTGGACGGACTGTTTCCGTTGCGGTGTGAGAGTTGCGAGGGGTCGTACATTTGATTGTTGTAACCATAGTCATTCTTGGAAGCTCCTCCATTCATGTATTGATATGGTTGCTGCTCAGAATTATATTGGCCTCGTTGCATGGTTACTGCCTGAGCCATCATGGCTGGTGCAACAAACGACTGTTGGGGTGGTGCATTATATGCTGCTGGAGAATCGTCTACTTCTGGATATGAAGGATAGGGAGCCGATTGATTGGTGTACCCACCGCCATTATTAGAATACATGGCAGGGCTGGCAAACGGGTCGCCATACAATGAATCCGCTTGCCGTGCATACTGAGAAGGCTCATTCTGTGCTCCGGCATAGGGTTGGTTATACTGCGAGTTCATGGGCTGCTGTCCCGATGAATAGTTTGGTGCATTTCCATGCTTTTTATTGTAGCTGTAGTCATATTGATCCCGTTGCTGCTGATACTCATCATCATACTGAGATTGCTGTTGTCGATACGGCATTTGTGCAGACGACAAAAATGCAATGTCTTGATGGTTAAAGGTTGATAGCTGTAAGATATAACAGCAAGTTGAGTAGAACAATGTCAAGAATCGTGCCACACTCTAGTTTTATTGCCGCAGGTTTACGTACAATCTAATGCGGAGTTGATTGTCCAAAAGTGTGCGTGGTTCACGCCACAGCGAAACACAATCTTGCACTTGTGCTCGACCCATTCAAGTAAAAGTCTTGACATGTGTCTGGGTTCAAGTTGTTTAGAAATAAACTACATCTAGTTTTTGATCCTGGAATAACTCAAGCATTCTATTGGTACCGAATCAAGTCGCTCTACTGCAAAACGCGCTCTACTTGCTAAAAGTTGCTCCAATCCAAACCGATCCAAACCAATCCACCATAACTCAATATCCACTCTCATTGCAGCTTAGACTCTAGATAATGTATGAAACCACATATAATTAGTAGCCAAGTACAACATGCAATCAGTGCGTAGTTTGAAAGTAAGTAGATTATCGTGCGCCACATGTTCTCCTTGGTATTGATAAGCTGCGTAGCTGGCTACTAAGCATGCTTGAATGCAAGTAGGCTATACATTAGGATATGCTCGCAATTATATAAATTGACCATGTTAAAACATGTCCTGTTTCTATCTGTAGCTCAAATCTCTTATTTGATCACAACCCTTACTTTCTAGCCCAAATCTTGTGAACTTCCACAGGTTATACTTTGTACCTTGAAACTAGCCCTATCTATTTCCAATATTCACTATACATTCAACACAGCCTGTAGACTTGAACAGCCTTTCCAGCCCTATACGCGACACCAGCTGGCAAACGTATACTTTCACAAGTTTTATAAACACTAAAATATCCTCCCACGAATCTTTTTAAATCTTTACAACTCGTAGTTTCTATAGAGCTAGCTAACTCTAGATTCAATCCGTCATGAAACTGCAACAACCATTTCTTGTAGCAACGTTGGCATTGCTCACCTCATTTTTCCCTGTAATTTTTGCTGCAATCAACTCTCCTCCGTCCGATGTGGAAACTTTAAAGAAAACTTGTGCTGGAATTGCCACCAATTTAATAGCAAACTATAAGCCCGATCGCCGAGGTGCTATTCCTGACATTGGTTCAGATGGAATTGAAAGTAGACAATGGTGGGAGTCGGGTGTCATGTGGGGTGCGTTTGGAGAGTACGCTCGATACACTAAAGACTTGCAGTTTGTTCCTATCGTCACCAACGCACTGTCCAATGGTTCCATTTCAAATACACAAGTCAACTCGAAAGAAGTTGGTTCGTTTTTGGGTGCTGATCAACGTCTTGGCGCCACTCTTCTTGGTCGTTGGAATGATGATATTGCGTGGTATGGTCTAGCAAGTAAGTGTGTGTTGTATTTTTATCATTTATGTTTAGTTTACTCACTCGTTGTAATCTGTAGCACTCACGTTTGCGGAGCTTACTAGCAAAACTGCACTTTTACCCAGATCAAAAACTATGAGCTATTTGCAAGTTGCCATCAACACTTATGATGAAATTATGCAACAGCATGACCCAACCACTTGCGGTGGTGGTATTTTCTGGTCCCGAGATCGTACTCGTGCGGACACCAAAGATTACAAATCTGTCATTACAAACGTTCAAATGATGGTGCATTCAGCCAAGTTGGGAATCATAACTGGCGACCCTAAATATATGGCCACAGCAGACACACTTTACAAGTGGTTGCAAACATCTGGTCTGATTACACCCGATTTCCATGTCTTGGATGGTCTTTCTATTGCTGGATGTGTCAAGGATGCACGTGAATTTTCATACAATGCAGGATTGTTACTTGGTGGTCTGGCATACATGCACAAGGCATCTGGAAACATCCAGTACTTGAACGATGCAGTGAAATACTTGCCGGCCACAATAGCGATATACTCGAAAGGCAATATTCTTCAAGATCTGTGCGAGGGTGGTACAGGACCGTGCACAGAAGGTACATCCACGTCGCGTACACCAGCTACCAATCAAGTTCCATACAAAACAGCGCTTATTCGAGGACTCATGTACGTCTACGTTATTACGACTGACCAAAAGACAAAAGCAACGATAAAGACATTGTTTGATGCGTCATGGGATAGTATGATGAAGAATTGTAATGCAGCCACTTATGATTGCAGTGCATGGTGGTTGAGTGGTGCACCTGCAGCAGTACCCAATTTCCATCACCAGATTGTTGCTTTAGAATTAGCAAATGCAATGGCGGCTGTATATATCAATCCTAATCCATTTGGCGATGCTCCCATTACTAACCCCACAACAGATGTTCAAAAGGCTATTCAAAATTCAGGTGCATTCTCAGACTCGATATATGCCTATAGCTTCCTAGGTGTATCAGTCATCACTACCATGGTTGTTATCTCGCTTTTTTAATCGAGTCTTGTAACCTTTTGAAATACTCCAATTATGTCTACTGTTTTGAAAAATTTACATTCCTGTCAAGGCTTCAATCCTTGAATCTGATTGAATAAACCTCGTCTTTACACTCCTTGATTAATCTTGAAAATATGTCAATCTACTTTTGCAGTATTTAGTATGTCTATCCATTCTT
Organism: Batrachochytrium dendrobatidis JAM81; assembly: GCF_000203795.2. Taxonomy (NCBI): domain Eukaryota; kingdom Fungi; phylum Chytridiomycota; class Chytridiomycetes; order Rhizophydiales; genus Batrachochytrium; species Batrachochytrium dendrobatidis. The sequence goes on from NW_006281106.1 coordinate 108,892, forward strand.
GAAACAACAATGGCAAACCAATTATTATTGAAAGTTTGAGTTGATACTTTATTTCAAAACAATGCCATTTCACCAATCGTTATAGTAGTCCTCGTCATGTCCGTATTGATCAGTACGAGGTTGAGTGCTACTGGAATGTTGAGTAAATTCAGGAGTAGGAAGACTAGTTGATGAGGCAAGAGTTGTCGAGACTTGATCAGAATCGCTCGCATCTGCACCAAAAACAGGAGTACTCGAAACATCGGCAAATGTCCATGACAAAATCGCAATCTTGAAAATAGCTGTATCGAGTTTCATTGCTCAAAAAGTATATATCCTGAATTCAACCTGATTTGCAATGGCTATTTATATAACTAGATTACAAAAGTCTGTGTCGTTTTATTTCGTGGATAAAGGGCTTTTGACACACTGCTGTACTTGATAACTGTTCTGTTATTGATGTATCCGTGTAAAATCGACCGCTTGTATTTATTTTTTGAAATACACTAAAAACGGCTTGTGTATTTCAAAAAATAAATAATACAAAACTCTGTATCTTGCAATACTGATATTCATTAATCGATTGACAAACCATGTCTAATGAGACAGTTGCTATCTGAAATGATATGTTTAGAATCAAATGAGCACTAGAAAGTGCTTCATATCATTGATCAAAAAGCTTTAAAATATCAAAGCATTTACAACTTTATTGGTCAGTCTTCAAACATGCCAACCCTATGAAGCGCAAAACCAAACTCATCGCAACCCAGATATTTGGTCCAACTGCTCTGTTGTCAATAACACTGTAAAGCTCATTCGGTGTATTATAAAATACCGTGCGTTCTAGTTCAACAGAATAAAGACTGCAAATCTTGGGAATGCAACAGTTGCTTCTATGCCAGTCGTCCAATATTTGGGTTGGAGAAAAGGAGCGCTGATTGAATGCCATGAACATGTATCGCTCTTGTTTTCTGTACCGCAACAACGACACGACCAGCTTACAGTTTCTCAATTCAACATAAAACAACGTCCCTCGTTGGTTTAGCGGCGACTGTTTGCCAAGTTTGGTATTGATCTTGTTTTGACGCGAGATCCTTGCGTTCAACCTAGTTTATGCTAATTTAAAGCAACTGCACAATTTTACAAACGGAATATTTACGGTTGAGATATTGCAACTGCAGTCTGCTTGATGTCATCAGAATATTCTCAAAACATGATAAAGTTGGGCTGTTGAATACAGACAAGCATTCTCACTCCGTTTTTAGCTATGAATCCAGTTGACACTTGTGGGTGGATCAAGGACACACAATGCATCGACTGTTAAATTTGGTGCTGGGGCTTGATCAGTAATGTCTGGCCATTTTCACAAGGGTTACTACATAGCTTTGTAGAAGATTAGCAGCTAAAAAAGGGTTAGTGTCTGATACTTGATAAGATGGTGACGCGGCCATGAGAATGGACAACCCATTGAGCAAACTAAGAGATGAACCATTTCAAGAAACTCATGCTACTTGTCGCTCAAAAGACCAAACTTTAGTACCCAGACGTTGATGGTGCCGTGTACGTTTGATTGCATCGTTATATCATGTACGAGTTTAAACTGTATGTGAGCCCTTGAACTTTTATTTTTGATGGTGACACAAACTTCAGCCCTATATAAACCTGGTCCTAAAATCCCTCGATTTCAAAAGGGAGTTGTGGATTGGATGGTGGGCTGTAGAAACAACTCTGAATTCAACCACATACAAATGTGATTGAAAGAATACCTACACCCATCACTATTAGTGTATCATGCATTTAAAAAAGCTCACGTAAATTTCATTAAACTATTTCACACATTTCGACTGTTGCCAGCTGTGAAACATACTTTATGAACCAAAGATCAGATTACAAGGCCGCTTTACAAAGCCACGTCCTAATCAACACCGCAGTACTGATTTTGTAAGGGATTGGGGTGGTTTATCAGGTAGGCCACCATACCAATAAATGCTTTTAGCTTCAACCATCCCTAGTATTGACAAATAGGATAATATGGTAAAATTCCTTTTGCTGTGTTGGAGTTTCAATCTCATCAACCCTAAACACTTTGCTTTGAGGATAATTCAAGCGGCTAGTCAAACGAAACAGCCCCTAATAGTTTACTTATAATCAACACAATGCCACAATTCTTGGAACCAATTTAAAGAAATACAACTGCAAACATTCCGGAACCAGTTCAAACATGGAAAATCCAACATTAAAGCAATCAAAAATTCGTTCGACAGTATTGTTTATTCTTGCATCCACGGCCACTTTAACTAATGCTGGAATTACATCGGATCCATCTGATGTGCTAGGACTCAAGAAAACATGTACAGGCATTGCAACTAATCTTATGAGCTTCTACAAGCCAAGCTACCTTGGTACTGTTCCCGAGTCAGGTCGAGCGGATATACATGGTTGTCAGTGGTGGGAATCAGGTGTACTGTGGGGGTCTATGGGAGAGTACGCACGCAACACCAATGACGATCAATTCAACATCATTCTCACCAATGCTTTATCCAATGTGTCCTTGTCTAATTTGGAGGTGAATAACTTCGAGTTGGGAACTTTTCTAGGTCCAGATCAATCTGTCAGTGCAACATTGCTTGGTAGATGGAACGACGATATCGAGTGGTATGCCATGGCCTGTAAGTTTATAGTGATGTATAGTTTAATCATTTGAAATTAGAATCTAACATTGTGTTTAGCCCTGACATGTGCCCAAATGTTTGGAAAGGATGCTCTCATGCCTCGATCAAGAGCCATTACTTATCTTCAAACCGCAATCAATACCTATAACTCTGTGATGGAGCAGTATAATGACAAGTGTGGTGGTGGTATATACTGGTCGCGAGATCGTAACAGCGGTAAAAACAAAGAATACAAATCTGTCATTACAAACGTGCAGCATATGGTGCTTTCATCCCAGCTTACGATTGTAACGGGGGATAAAAAGTATGTTCAAGTTGCAGAGAAGATTTACAAATGGATGCTCAAGTCAGGATTGATTTCAGAAAAGTATCATGTTTACGACGGAGTGGACGCATCGGATTGCAGTATAAACTCAAAGGAGTATTCGTACAACTCTGGTTTACTTTTGGGAGGATTAGCATATATGTACAAGGCTACAAAGAATGAGCAATACATCAAGGATGCAGCCAAGTATCTCCCAACAATGCTTGAGATTTACTCTCAAGATGGAGTCTTGAGAGATCTGTGCGAAGACCAACGAGGCGATTGTCAAGAAGGCGATTCACTATCACGCACTCCAGCAAGCAACCAAATGCCATACAAGGGAGGATTTGTTCGTGGACTAACATTCCTGTATCAGTTCACCAATGACCAAGAGATGAAGAGCACACTCCGCAAGGTATTTGACAAGTCATGGGAGGGAATGATGAAGACTTGCAACTCAGAGTTTGATTGCAGTGCGTGGTGGGTTGATGGAGCACCTCCAGCCAAGCATAACTTCCATCATCAACTGGTAGCAATAGAACTATCGAATGCAATGGCAAAAGTATACATCACACCCGAGTCTGATACAGTTCAGTTTGAGAACCCCACCAAAGACTTCAAGCCTCCATCTCAGAGCAGCACCAGTCAACCCAAATCCATCTACGCAGTCACTGCTGTTGTCGTCATGGCAACAGCAGCCTTGTCGTTTATGCTTCTTTAACCTTTTGATTCTTGAAACCTAATAAACCAGTCCTTGTTTGAATGATAAATTCGACTGATTTCTTGTGCTGATTCTCTCCTTGAACAATGAATTCTTACAGCGATGGATTCACCCCATTCGACTCTCTGCAATCTCCCATACATTCACTGGAGACTCACAGCACTGAAACGTCTCTACCTGCTGTCTTGTCCCAGTCGTCCACCCCTAGAGAAACCCTTACCAAGAACCCAAAAGGAAAGGCTCCGTTTGCTGACAACCCTTCTCAAGGACTGGTTCCTTTGTCTGCCACTGATGTATGTGTCATGGTTATTCTATTGTCTGGGTGCATGGGTTGAAAATGAGTTTAAAAGTTTAGACAGATCCATACTGATACTTGATTCGCATGACGATTAGGTATGTTTAAAACGGATGAATGGATGGTCTAAAATAGTCTATAAACTCATCAGGTACCTAGAAGTGGTAGCTGAACAGGAGCGTCGTTTGTCAGAATCTGTATCCAAATGCTCCAAAGAACTGTCCGTCACTCAGCTCGATAAAGATATGTTGGGTCTTTTTGACCCAACCGAGTCGTTTCAAACCCTTCTCAAAGACATGACCGAATCCCAATCCAAAATATCAAAAGAACATACTAGGGGTGCTGAATTAGTCGAAACTGAATTACTTCCCATTTTAAAAGAATTGTTGGCTGAAATACGTAAAAAGATTGCTGATGCAGATAAGGACTGGGGACTATTGGATAAGGAGATGAAATATGATCTGGACACATTTGTAAAGCTATCTGCCAATGTGCGCGCTTCCTTGATGCGGTTACAATGGAAAGGTAATGAAGAGGGTAGCATGGGCGATGTTCCTAAAGATGTGCCAAGAGATCCGTGGCTGGCTGATATGACTTTAAGAAAACATATTGTCCAGTGTAACAAAAAGCAAGAGTACTATCGCTCCAAACTGGGTCAACAGCAAGACACATTTGCTGCATTTGAAAAGGTGATTGTACAGAATATTCGTGTTGGTTTAGCATCTTTTTACGAATGGCAAACTTCAAATTATACCAGAAGGTTGGATCAATCCAGAGATATGGCCAAGTTATTGGATACAATGGAGGCAGATAAAGACTGGGCAATTTTTAGAGCAAGCAACTGTGATCGATTTATTGACCAAGACAATGTGCCCTTGGTTGATCCTGCAAACATCATCTATGACGGATGTGACGATCTTGCCATTCGCGTTGTTCGACAAGGATCGCTACTGCGCAAAGAAGGTGTGTTTAAACGATCCTATCGGCCCGTCAATGCTGTCCTGTCCACTTCTGGATATCTGCATACTCTGCCACCACTTTCATCAACACCCATAGGAGCTACGCATTCTGACACTTCATCTGCAGGCGGTCCATTCTCTCCTACTGGCAACAAACCGGATTTTTCGGCTGATTCCATACTTGAAATGCCTGAGCTGACGCTTGATTTGGCAGAATACACCTTGCTTCCACTTAATCTTAGCGACAAAGATCCCGAAGACATTGTTTTTGTTGGGAAAAACTCGGGTATGTTTGGACGAGATATCAAACACAAATTCAAGGGGAAAACCATGGTTGAAAGTGCGGATTGGTGGACTGCAATCAATGAACATATGAAACAGATGGGAACACGGACTTCAGTTGGAACACCCACTACACAGCACTCAAAACCAGCTTTTGCTGGTACTGCTCCTTTACCAAAAGAAAGTGCAGATGGATCGACTGGACTTTCTCAACGCGCTGCTGCATCTGTAGCTACTGCGAATGCTCCATCGACGTCTCTTCAAGCTCGATTGGGAGCCGTTGTAAGTCATAGCAAATCCGATACGATTCATGCTACTTCTGGTACACTACCAGTGAGTATGCCTGCACCACCTCTACCTGGTCGACCCAAAAGTACTATTGTACCTACATTGAGACCCAAATCTGGATCGCTTATTGACGAATCATTTGATGATTTGCCTAGTAGGAGAGATTCGTTATCACCTCCGATTTCTTTTACAACTACTTCAAATGATCAAATTCCTACACCTGCTCATGTAGCTGATTTTGCTTCATTTCCACCTCCCGACACGAATGACAAGACCGAGGTGGGCAATGTATCTGCTTTATCATTAAGTGAACAGATGGAAATGAAATTAAGCCATGCTACAAGTGGTGGTCATTCTCATGATGATCCGGTTGAACTGGACACGCCATCGCCCAAAGCAAAACTAGCTAGTCTATCTACCGGAACTAGCAATCCATGGGACACATTTCAAGACGAGTCGGGTGGTTGGTAATGTCGTATATGGAACTCGTTCAATTCTCTACAAGGCTTATTGTGGCATCTGCCATGTTTATTCAACTATTAAAACCTTATTTACCAAGATAATTTGTTTTTTAAACTTGAAAGCTATCCAATGGAAATTAGAGGTAGAACATACAATAGCTCAATTATTTTATTGATTTGGAAAAAATAGCAATGATTGTTGTATTCGGTAGTATAGCAATACTCTCCAAAAAGTAGTAGCAACATAAAATACGGAATAGCAATATCAAAACAGGTGGTGAATATAAAAATGGTAGGGTACGGGAAACACTATTTTTGAGGAGGCAATGGAGGCTGTTGGCTAGATGTGCCAGTGGAAGTATTGGGCACGGAACTGGCAGCAGCAGCAATACCAACGGTTTCATAAACCTGACCCAAGATCCGCAAAGCATCAGCACGTCGTTTACGTAACTCGGTCGACACACCAGGTGCATCTCCGAGAGCATCGTCGCATACATCGCGTAGCACAGATTCAACTTCTAATTTGGATCCTCTCCACAAAGCTTCTAGTCCCTTTGTTGCCGCTTCATATTCCAACTGCGTGCGGAGTTCTTGCTCCTGAGGTGTCAGTTCGACTTCGACGTCCTCATCAACAGTCTTTTCACCTCCTTCACCTGTTTTTTTTGTTTTTTTATCCATTTCTTGAAGTTTGGTGAATTTGCTTTGCAGATCTAGAGCCGTACGAAACGTCCCGACCGTCTCGTTTAAAATGTGAGTTTTTTCTTTGATAGCTCCGCTTACTCGAGACCCAAGTCCCCATACTCGATGCCATAGCACAGCACCCCCATCCTCTGCAGCAATTTTGGCAATCCACTGATCAGCTTTTAAAACATAGGTGAATCCAATCGCTCTCAACAATTCGGGTCCATAGCTTTCTAAAGCAAGTTGTTGAGCTTCGATAGTAGATAAAGCACGAAACGTGTTGAGTGATTCGTTTGCCAAGCTATTCAAAGAGATCCCCAAAGGTGGAGAAGAAGTAGGATCAGGAAATGGAAACGCATCAGTGTAAAGCGAAAGCTTGGCAACAAGATTATGCGACAGTTTTTGAATACGTTCTTTACGAATCAAACGACGTTGTTCGTACATCAATGCCGAATCTTGTTTGGCTTGAGTGGTAGCATCTGTAGATGGAACTTCTGTTCCCGAGTTGATTGTAGAAGAGTTGGAGTCAGTGGTCAAGTCATTAGATTTGGATGGATCTTTTGCAGCCATGACGTCTTTAAAATCCCGAGCAATGGATATTTCACCAATGATATCAACAAACATATCACCACCAAACTGTTGTCTGAAGAATTGTTCTGGATCGACAAACACAGATCCTTCAGAACCCACTGCAGCAGCCTTTCCATGAATATTATAAAATGAACGACGCTGTGGATCCGACAAGACTAAAATTTAAACATTAGTATAGTTTTTCTGGATACACATGAACCATCAAGTCTGTACCTTGATAAGCTTCAGATATTTGTTTAAACATTTCTTCAGCCAATGGATTGTCCAAGTTTTTATCAGGATGACACTTCATAGCCTTGAGATAATACGCCTTTTTGATGACAGCACTAGACGCCGTAGCAGGAATCTCCAACAAATCATAATATTCCATATCGATTGGATGGTCATCTAAATCAATCATGAAATTAGAAGACAAGAATCATCCTTTTTCAAGGTTTTACAATTACCTGAACCGGTTTTTCCAAGAGTAGTTTTTGGTCTGCGACTGGAAGCATTGTTGGTAGATTGGTCCGAGGCATTTGTAGTTTTTTTAGCAGAAACAGATGGAGTCTGTTGAACAGCAGAAGTTGGAATAGAACAAGTCTCTCTACAAGAAAAGCAAACCACTCTATAAACAGAAAAGGCATAAGCTGGAGTGGCAGGAAGATAGAATTCAATGACTACAGAACAGTTTGGACACTTTGCAGTGACAGAAGGTTTTGGTCTCCTCGATTCAATAACAGGAATATGAGTTGAATCGCTCATGTTATCAACAACCAAATCTCAGCAAATGCAAAATGGAACACTTGTGTTGCGATTTCCTTGATTTTGTTGGAATAAAAATAAATCGAATATTCTTGTTGAAAATTGACTTGATTGATATTGTTGCAATTGCAGGCTTACAAACTCATTTTTATTAGAATGTCAGCAAGAGTTGTTACACAATACAAAACTGCATTTCGCGATATTATTGTTGAACGGTTTAAACCAGATTCAATAGTAAATGTGTCGTTTTGTTGATTCAAAAATGTATATTTCGTAAATGAAACTCATCTTCAATTGTCTGATTTACAAGTTGGTTTTGGAATACTTGAAATAGTACCGCAGTATGTATTGAACAGTGGAAAATGTAAAAAACAATAGTAGTATAGATAGGGCACTGAATGATACCACTTTTCTTGGTAGATGCTCTCTGCTAAAAGTTGTTCAAAGTGTCTGGAGTTGATCTCGCTTGTGACAGGTGATTTATGCTAAAATGCCATGGACAATCAATGTCAAATATAATGGTCAAGACTCGGTGCTTTATTCATACAAATAATTGTCTAATTCATTCCAACCCAAATGTACTATCTCAAGTATTTTCAACCAGACTAAGGAGCAAGTTTGTTTCTTCCATTCGAGCAGCAGGGGAGCAATTTCGTGTAGAGAAGCCAAAGTCAATGATATATGGATTCCCAGATTCATCAATCAAGATATTCTCCTTTTTGATATCGTTATGTAGAATACCGGCCTCGTGAATGCTTTCGAGTGTTTCCAACAACTTCTGCTTTTGCTGTTCAGTGAATCCATTGGCCACCGTACCACAGATAGAAACACCTACACAGTACAGAACGTCCTCCACAAACCCATGACAAACGAATCTAGGTATGCCATTCCCTTGTAGCCCCGATAGCTGTTCATACACAGAAACCTCATTCAGCAATTCTGGAAGCATTTCTCCGTGCTTGGCAATATCAGCAACCTTGAGAGCAATACGGCTAGATCCATAGTAATCCAAATACACTTTGCTTCTTCCTTCACCAAGAACTGTATCAAATTTGAAATCATCAACATCAAAATCTTGGGGTTGCTCGTTGATTTGAATTCCAGACGACAAAGAACTGCATCCTCTGGAGAGACTAGCACGCGGAGATACTCTAGTACTACTTGGTCGAGAGATTTGGGTAGCAGAACTAGCTCTAGACGGACGCTTTGATGCGGGGGGAGAATCCATATGATTGTGATTGACGATGCTGTTGAAATACGATAAGCATTGCTGGACAGTGGGAGTTTGAGCAGTAAAGGAGATTCCCTCGGAAACATACAAAGTTTCATGAACTTGAAGTTCTTCACAAACGGCACATTCTTGATTTCGATAAACAAACCAGGTGTTTTCGTATGACGACAGAATCCCATATTGTCTGTGGTTCAATCGCATATAGTGGTAGAGTTGATTAAGAGCAGACACACGTGTCCTTTCTGTGTCGTATGAATTGACGATATCACTGATAGGCAAGGTCCAATTGCCCTTTTCTTCAACAATGGCAACAATCTCTCCATCTCTAGTCATTAAATGATCTGGTTCCCCTACGCAGCTTGTGATTTGACGTCGTGCCTTGAATTCAGAAGGAGGAATGAAACACTTGGCAGAGACATCGAGCAAATTGTCGAGAATGAAGGGTTGAAGACTTTGTTCGAGGAACATTGGCGCACTCTTGACTATCAGAATCTTGGGGATACGGTCTTTTAACATATTAAAAGTCAGTGTACAGTGCTTAAATCTGGGAAATTTTGATACCAACTTATAGTATAGACGATAGCGAGCAAAAGTCCTAAAAGAATTGGTCAATTCTATAGATTTTTGTAATTTCCCTAGTAGAGGAATATTATTTTGTGGTGTATCAAATCTCAAAAGTTCTTATTCCAGTAAAATGAATTTGTATGGAGTAGCAAATAGTATTATTAAAAGCGATGTTTATTCGATGATATCATATGACGAAGAAGGTGTGAGATTGGGTGTACACGCACCAAAACAACTTTTCACAAGAAAATACAGGAATCTATAGACCTTGACAACTTGTTCTTCGTCCAAAGAACGAAGGTTAATCAAAATCTTTCGAGAAGTCCACAAAAGCCCCTGTTCATCAATAAAGATAAATTGCCAATCAGCAGCATTAGACAACACTCCCCATACGCTACATTTTGTCTTCCCGGCATCTTTTCTTGATTTGTAAAGAGTAGCTGTTTCAGCAACACATTGCCAGTAATCATCTTCATCCCAACTAGTCTTTGCTTCGATAGCAATCAAGTGAAGTTCTTTTGGAGGTGCTTTGCTGAAAATATCGTATCCTTTTCCAAGTCCAATTGTGTAATCAGTATTCCCAGTGATTTTTCGTTTCTTGTTTCCCACTGTTTTTGAAACCTCCATTTGAATTTCTGGGAAGATTCTGAGTGATTCTTTGAATTCAGGACGATATAGAACATCCAGAAGAAAATCGTTGAGAATAAAGCGACGACCGGCTTCATACCTCATATGAACCAAAGAGACAGACTGTTTCAAACGAGAATAAAAATGCTCTGAAGGATTGATAGAATCGTCCAAATCAAATGTTGTCCATTCTCTGTAAGTGGTGTTGATGGAAGTAATACTTGAAATCCACTTGTCATCAGCTTCTCGAAAAGACTTGCTCTCTTCCTTTGGCTCTTCTTTGGTCGCTAATTTGATGAGTTCTTTCCAGTATTTCTCGTCCTTTTTGAGTTCCTGAAGAGTTTCTTTCCAATCAAAATCCTCCAACTCCACTTGTTCGTCAGTAGTAAGTCCTTCTGGTCTCCTTGCTTTCTTCTGAAGTTCCAACTTTCTTGCTTTGACAGTTTCTATTTTCAATCCCACAGCTTTGAGTTCGTTTTTGTCGTATTGACTCATTTTTTTAAAATAGAAAAAAATAAAGTGGTGCTTAATGATTTTAAACAAAGTTGATGTCGGAGGTAACAATCATTTCAACAATTTTCCATCGATTTTATTAGGAAATATCAGCTAAAATGTCAGTTTCAATCTCAATTAAACAAGCACTCAGTATGAGTTTAGCACAACCAAACCACCACCAATCTCTGCCCGTATGTCTACTCTAACAACTCTAATCAAAGTTGATGCCACAGGCGTTTATCATTCTCAAAAACTATTCATAGGTTTACCAAGGGATATTGGCTAAAATACCTGGTATCATTTGGTGCCCTAACTATACTACTAACAATTTTATTAGGTTTTAATCCCAGTGACGATCAGGTAATATGATTGGTGCAACCAATGTCCAGGCATACACGATCAACACCAGCCATCCACTGACAATCTTAACCCAAGCTGCTGCATAACTCTTTCCAACAACTGCAAAATCATCCTTGGTAATCGTTACAGTATCCCAATTTGTGACAAGCATGGCTAGATACATGGACGCAACTACAAAAATAAGATGGAAAAGCATATAACTGTATCGTACTGCCTCGACCTCATCATCAACTGGAGGTCGATAAGTTCCAAATGGAGTGGAGTGAGATCTGTCAGGGTCATCGTCAGCATCCAATGCACTGGCTGGAAAGGCTCCGCTCTCGACCGCAGCATACAAATGTGACGATCTGTCACCACCATCTCCGCTTTCATTCATAAAATTGGGTCGAGTAGCAGCACGAGATGCACTGTATGCCAAAGCAAGAAACGTAAATAGGGTTCCAATCACAAGCGTTGTGGTCTGAGTATTGTCCAAATTGGTGAGTGGAGGCGTACAATGCAACACACCGTTTTCGTCCTTGCTTGCCGGCATGCTTACAAGTGCTGATGCTACCAAATACGTAGCGTAAATGGTCACCATAGATGCTTGTGCTAATCCACTTTTGGGTGTTGCCTCTTGAATCTGCGGCATGGCTGACAACACAGATGTAATGATGCACAGAATAAGATTAAAAGAAATAAAGAATTGATTCAGCTGACAGCCTGGCGCACCAAACCAAAGATACATGATGATGGTTGCTACAAGTGATAGAATATATGATCCGAATGTAACCGAAACAAGAAGCGCAAGATATCGTTTATCTTCATGCTCTTCCCACCATGCTATTGATCATTTGGAGAGTATTAGTGAATGGTATATATAATTGGTTCTAGATTGAATCTATGCATTGAATCAACTTGCCCAAAAGAGTTTCACTAAATGTGTATGCAAAATCAACAAGCAGAACTACTTGCACAAGAATGAAAATAGCAGCACCAGGCATATCAATGTACGATCCCCATCCCATAACAAATCCATTTGGAAGAAAGAATGCAGCAACAATCAAAGCAGCCCATGCCAGCAACTTCCAAGCCCAATATCCATTCTGAACATGTGCACGCCAATCTCTGCTGCTTCTCACTTTATACATGAATGCAGCCATAATCATATGAAACAAGGATGTGGCAAGACATATACGATAAACAGCCAAAACACCATGACATTCTCCCTGCGGACATTGCAAATCCAAATAGCCATAACTTATATCTTTTAGTTTTTTCTCCGCCCCTAATAGCAAATAGTTTAATCCAAATATCAGAGAAGGTGAGTTTAGATTGCAAGACAATAAGAAACAAAACATATTCTGTAGCTTACAATCTGTCAGCATCAGCTATCAACCCAAACAAGTGATGAACCATTGAAATACAAGGTTAGTTTTCATGGAATGATTAGCTGCAGGACTGAAAGTTTTACAAGAATAGATGATCAAAAAACCAACCCAAGAAAGTCCAGCAGTCATCATGAACATCATAGAGTATCCGACTCTGGATGCAATAGAACTAAACACACAAGTGTCAGTACAGAAAGTGAATGAATAGTTGCTAATAGTAAAACATGAGTGCTGAAGTGGAATGACTAAAACACAAACCTTGTTGCACCACATAAATTAGCACAACAGCAGGAGAGAGCAGCCTGACCAAAGCAACAAGCTGTGGAAGTAACAAGACTCGATACGATGCCGCCCATTGTGAAAATCGAATCAGAATTTAATGTCAAATAGTTGAAACTTTAAAACTGATTTTTAAATGCGATTCTTGTAAAAATGCAAGTTTTAGTTATTCAAGTTGAATAATAGAATTAAACAGAATTAAATAGAATTAAATCCATTTTCAAGTTTAAATATTCATACAAATTGGCTTGCAATAAACTCATTTCCTGTTCACCAAAAATCACCAAAAATCATTTCATGAAATTGTCATTTTTATTCTAATAATCAACTTTGTCTATAAATACAACACTCACATGAATAGGTATCGTTACTGTGTGTCATCATAGAATAACTATTCAAATAACAGAATTGTATCGCTTAATTAGTCAAGTCGATTCGCATGTTCCTTCATTCCAGCAACTTGCAGATCTGGAAAACACTATCATCTATGTCAATAGAGAACTCATTGGTCTTGGATTATCAGACTCTCTTTGTTTCAATGTTACTGCAGAATCTCATGACAGAGTAAAAACTATTGTTGCTTGCATATTCAGTCTTCTTCAGCAACGACAAAGAGATTCGTCGTTTCGAACCGATATGCAAGAAAGACTGCATTACTTGATGACAGACAACGATGCTCTCTCTGCTTCAATCGTATGTTGATTTCAAGCCTGGATTGTCTTGCAAAATATGTTGAATTCATTCTGATATTCTATGATTTTATATGATTTTATATTCTTCAAATCTGTCCGGATTTTGTCATTTCACGCTCGATTTAATACAAATCCATTCTTCAATAGAATCGTTTCAAAGCAACCGAAGAATCTCTTAAACGGCAAATCGCAAGCTTCAAAAACAAATTATCGTAAATTGTTATATTCTTCACATCTTGTAGTATTAAACTCTGTCTTGTCCAAAACCTGTATCATTACAATGTACTGATGAATACTATTGTTATAGATCCGCTACCAAAACAACAGACTCGACTATTGCCAAACTTGCTGCTGTAAAAGAAGAACTTAAAACTGCTTTAACTGCCCAACAATATTCAAAGGCTCAATATGCTGTAAGGTTCCATTCTACTGTTTGTTGTTGATACATCAACGTGTTCATCTAATTTGCTTGATATGAATGTGTATATTGCGGTCATGCACGTTTAGCATGAATTGAAGCGGAAAACACTCGAGTTTGGACGATTGCAACAGCGACTTCAAAAGATTGTTGCTGAAAAGTCTTTGGCAAAAGCTGGAATCACTCTTGCAAATCCAATCAAATCTGCATCAAGTATGGGTGACGGTTCTCAGAGTCTTAAACAAGATCATGTAAGCTTTTAAAATGCAATGGTACATGGTTTCTAATACTCACATCATTTATAGAGTGAAGAAATGTACTCGATTGTAATCAAAAACTACGAAGATAGAGAAAAACACATCATGGCTGAAAACGACAGTTTGCGTCAAACGCTTTTTCAAGTGTTCAACGAAATGAAGGGTTATATTGAACAGCATCAAGATCAGTTTTTATCTGGACAGGTAAATTGTCATACATTTGAATTTGCATATAGTTGAACTCGGAATTCAGATACATGAAACGTATTGATTTAAACCTGAATATAGATTCAACAACTGCGACCAGAAATTATGTTGGCTCATTCTCCAAATACACTAAAGCATCCATTACAAGAAGCTATCGAGCAAGGCTTGAATGTATTAGGATCTATTCAAACAGGTGTATCAACTGAACTTGTTACGGAAATGAAATCTCAGGTTGACTGTTTAACCAAACAAAATAGTAAGAGCAAACAACCAACACTATTTGGTCATTGTATTGGTAATAATATGTATGAATGATATGCATGGAATATTAGATGAACAGACTCAAGTGATTCAGGAACAGACACGCTTGCTTGAAATGGCTTTAAACCAAGACTTTTCTGCTTCGCCACCAGATGAAAACGATTCCTTGTAAGCTGTGTTTGTTATCGTGGTTTCTAAATGTTTGAATTTTCAATGCTCTGTATAAATACCAACTCAATCTTTAACACGCATGATAATAATAGTGCTACTGGAATGGAAGATTCTGAACATCAACGTACTGAACTTCAGGAACAATGGAGCCAACTGGAAAATGAACGTCGTAAATTCACAGATGCTGCAATCAGAATGGGTTTGGAACGTGCTGCACTTCAGGTATATCTCGATATGATCATGTTTGAGTTGAAATCTACAAGACATTGACGTTTATATGATTAGCATGAACGAGAAAAGTTTGAAGAGGAAAAGCGATCGCATCAAACTATGCAATTTTTGGGTACTTTACCACCAACTCCAGCGTAAGTCACTCTGGTGCGGTTTTTTTAAATCTAAATGTTTACAGTATATTGCTTTATATGGGTTTAGATGGCTCAAAACGTCAGTTGCAGCAGCTGCAGAAGCATCTGAACATCATCGTGATTCAAAAGGCACAGATTTGATGGATCAATTTCGACGTGTTGACATCAATCGCTTTGAAGATGATACAGTCAAGCCTACATTGACAGATACAGTTTCAGACAAACAGCCCAGCATTTATCTAGAAGGTGCATCCAAGGATGATTTTCTAGTTGAATCGGATACATTGATGTCGACACATACAACTGCACGTACAACACACATGGGCACTCCAACGACATACATGGACGCTCTTTCAAAAAGTCATATATTGGGATCTACAACTGGATCTGCAAAGAAACTCTTGTCACATGGTCGATTTAACAATGTGGTGGATGACAATGAGGGGAATACTGTATCCAAACACACGCACACATCAAAACAAACGAGTCCTGTGGTGCGTCGTTCTGGTATATCTTCAGGACCTGCACTTTCCAATGTATCGCCAGCTTCACGTCGGTCTACAAACACTACACCAATGGTCAAATCGGCGTTTAGAAACAAGACAGTTGTGAGTGGAAACTCTTTGGGATCATTCCAGTCCGCAAATGCTTCAAGTACAGGTCGATCAGTGCGTATTTCAGTAACGAATGATCATACCAATGATGAAACTTCCAAACATAAAAACGAATCTACTCCATTCAAACCCACGCTTGCCATGTCTACTCCAAGCTAAAGCAATACACATGTTTGGATGATTCAGCCCAATTATAAATGTGTTGATGGGTTTACAATATATTGAATTTGAAAATTAATGGCTTTACAAAGACGATTTCAAAACTATTTATTGTGTTCATGTTTAGAAATCGGCTATACAGGTTGTTTTCCTTTTTATTTCTTGTTAGATTTGGGCTGGGCTAGATTTTCTGGCTCGTCTAAAGATTCGATATGCTTGAGAGGTTCAGGTTCAACAGTGGAAGACGACGGAGATGCCTTTGAATCTGTTTCTTCATCTGTCGACTCATCCCTAGATTCAAAACATATGGATCTTAGTAACTGGGATATGAAATACAAATGTATAAAGCAGCATACCACATTGCCAGTCGTTTCTTTGGAGCAGGAGCAGCCCTTGTGTTTACAGTTGATCGCGAACGTTTTAATCCTACATATAATGAATAAAGATGAACACCGCATCCATGCCATGTTATATAAATCACCAAAACATACACATGCGTGTTACCTTGTTCAACAGCATTGTTGACCAAATCCATAGTATCGTCATGATCATTCTCAAATTCTGGGTCGTCAAATCGAATCTTTCTCTGCACTGGTTCCTTGAGTCCTTTTTCAATCTTTTGAGCAATCTTTTCATTTTTTAGTCTCTGTCGCTCAGGTTCTTTTTCAATGTATGCAGCCAATCTAATCCAATACACAAAAATAGATTAAACATGTGTGATGATTGGAATTGGTCGTAGTCACGTAAAATGGGCGACTAAACAAAAATGTCGATGAATAGTAAACCAGTATCATGACATGTGGTCCATTTACTGAATAGTGTGTCGACTGATCCTTGTACTCATTTTGTATAAAACATGATGTGATGAACATGGAAACAACAGCCGCATTTTCAAGTGTTCTAAACCATTGCATGACGTTTTAAAACAGAAACACTTACGCTTTAGCATCGTTGACAGTTTTGACTCTGCGACCTGACAAATCTCTACACGAATCGGTGCTGGTAGGTTTTTTAGAAGCCATGCGACCACCTTGAGCACGAAGCATGCTTCCAAATCCACCTTTACCTCCACACATGATAGGAACTACTGCCAATACCAATGGAAACCTACGAGTTTCTTCAGTTGAACAAGAGTGAATATCCGATAATGGCACATCCGGTTGAATATAACAGCCAGACTCTTTGCATAAAGAAAAGGAAGTTATAGAAGATGTAGGCAAGTCCAAACGATGTATCAGTTGTAATTTGATGTCGGAAATGGTAGCCAAGACATGGTCAGGAAAGAAACATTGTGTCTTGAAGGAACTGAATGGTTTGATAATAACTTGAATAGGATTGTGAGTATCAGTAGCTGATGCAAGAGTAGAATTCATTGTAATTGAAGTGACTGTAAAACGGAACAATTCAAAGTTTAAGATTAAACCAATTTATTAAAATAATTCTAAAAACATTCAGTCATGATTGTCTCGGAATAAATAATTATTGAATAATTATTGAAATTCTAGCTTAACATATTTTAGAAACTATACATGCCAGTCAGGCAATATTCACTTGAAATGTAATATTGCTCAGTAAGATTGACACCAAACATGACTGTTTATGTATTCCGACTTATTTAGTATTTCATTTTACGTGAATATGGCTGTAAATAACTATCAACATAATCATATTCAGTATATGCACAAAAATCACAACACTTGGTTGGAAATTTCTTTGATAATCTGCAACGACATGGCAATTATTCCAGCAAACGTTTCTTGTCCAGATGGAATGATATACTTGGGAGGTAAGATAAACCCATAGTTTCCAGTATCTCTCAGTTCGACTGCATAAGAGAATGTCACGTTGGCACGAGCATAGATATGATCCACACTGCTTCCTGATGCTTGGTAGATTATGTCACAAATAGGACCCACTTGAAACGATGTGCCATGAACGGATTTTAAAGCACCAACTGCTGCTTTACCTACTCGCATCAGTTTGGCACTGTCAGGTGCTGGATGATTGCAAATATTACCAAAAGGATACATCCATAGCTGCGAAAATGCATGAAAATCTATTTGATTCAAGTGTTATTATAAAGAAATGCATGGAAATCTATTTGATTCAAGTGTTATTACCAATGTAGGAAATCACATTGGGTGCACGCGATTGAACATAGGCAGCCATTTGACGAGGTTCAGGCTCAGAGAATGGTTTAGGACCCATGTATGCTTCGCTGCAAGGATTGCTTGAAGATCCACCCGTTCCCCAAGCGTACTCCCAGTTGCGATTGGGATCAGTTCCTACACAAGCGAATCTGTTGGGTTGACGAGTCTTTCGCCACATTCGGTCTTTTTTATGAGTGTACACAAACCCATCACTAGTATATCGTGTCAAAACAATCAGACAACTGATAGTATTTGAAATGTTTGATTTTTGCATTCTAAACTTACATGTTTAAAACTGGAATAATAGAGTATATGAATGTATCCAGCATGGTCGTTACATCTGTATTTTTGTTGTATTGCTCCACCAATTGTGTAGCCATAAATGTAACCACTGCTGGGGCAATCCATTCCCTTGCGTGCATTCCACCATGGAATACAATTTCTTTTGGCTCCGCGACTCGATTTACACTATGTTTGGCATGGATATGAACTCCGAGAATATCTCTTCCTTGATACGTTTTTCCAATCGAAAATGTTTCCACGAGGTCAGGGTATGTTTTTGCTAGGGCTCTATAGTACTCGTGCAGCTCATCAATAGTGTGATATTTGTTAAAGAAGGATGCAGACAAAAGTGAATCTGACATGTCTGAAGAAACAGTGTTTTCAGGTAAACCCAAAACCTGTTGTTGTTCATGCTGCACTCTTGTAAAGTCTGCAGTGAATTCATTCAATGTGGTGTCCATTGGAATAAACTCTTGTTTTTCTTGGTCAATAAGGTCTTGAACAGATGGTACTACCAGGGTATGACTAATACCGGAGTTGTCCAACAGAGTTTTGACTGCATCAATGGAGGTCGGAGGAACTCTCATTAAAATCATTCCGCCCTGAGATTTGGTACTCCATACATCTATTACATTGGACTAAGTATTGAAGAGTAACTAGATACAGTTATTATCCATGATTCAAAACATGGATGCGATAGTTGAATATTCACGTACCTCTTGTAGGTCAAAGATGATAGTGGAATGGGCAGGGGTGGTTGGCATCACTCTCCATAACTGATGGTTGTCAAAACGCAGATACTTTGCATTGACAGTGCTAAACACAGTAGCAGCAAACACTAAAAAATACTGAAATGTTGGCAATTGTAGCTTCATTGAAGACGATAGGTTTCGACAAGCTTAGTTTGAAGTTGGTTGATATTCAAAGTTTGTTTATCGCGCCTGAAGGAAACTCCACGCGACTGATTCAACGTGTTGAATTCCACAAGATGCAGCCATGAGAATCACAGTCGGCAAAACCAACACGATTCAACCCTAGACAGTGTTTTAGCAAGTGCGGGTTACTAAAACAAAACAGACTTTTTACTACAGCCGTATTCACGTCAATGAAATACTAATAGTGTTGACGTATGACAACCAACCTCGTGATACGATGGGTGTCGGTTTACCGGGAAATAGTTTTTTAAACTGACTAGTTTTCTAGTGATTAGCATGAAAACAGTTATTACATTCCTGATATATGCAACAATTGTTGTTAAACTAGAGCCCACAATATTTTAGAATACAAGAGTTTGTAGACTTGAGAATAGCTGATTTAATATCCGAGTTTAATGCATGAATAGGGTTTCAAACTTGGTGATAGTGCAATGTATGGCTATGCTAAATGAGGAAAAAAAAGAATCATTTTGGTTTAAAACCAGTGTTCATCATATAATGAACGGTGTATTTATTGAAGCAATCTCTAATAGGAAAGCATGACACATGTTTGACCATTGTTTATTCCAAAACAAAGAATAAATGCAAACGTTTAATTCTACGTGAAATACGGCAATAAAAAGTGGCGTTTCATGTGATGAATTAGCCGACCATTCTACTGTCAGAAACTAAAATCAAATGGATTGCTAAACGACCCTCTAATTCAAGCAAGCTCAGTTTTAATGCAGCATCTTTAATACTTGCTGAGAAATTCGATGTTTTCAAGATTGTGCAGCCAAAAGCATTTTACTTTTATTCGTCCTTTGTGTTCCTTCACATCCTCCCTTACACTTGAATCTGCATCACACTGTTTCTGCTGTGTTTGTCCCTGCTGTTATTCATATTTTAGATATACACTTATAGGCTTGACCGCATCGCCCTGATTCCTTTTTTCAGTCCCTGCCTGGATCCCCTAAGCTTTATTAAATATAAAGAAAGATGTATCGAAATCGCATGCAGTCCGATAAACTGCAATTACAAGGATCAATGCAGCAACAGGATTCAAGTAGCAACTATCGTGGTGCAGGTCAGCCATCGCCTCATGACAAGAAAAACAATTATGGATTTCAGCAAATGGGCGATCCTATGCAGAACGATCCGTACGGCTTTCAACAGCAACATGGACAATACCAAGAGTCTAATCCACAGATGGTAGCACCAAACCACTATCAGACTGATCCTGCATACTCTAATGCTCTTATCGATCTTACTCCTACTAATCATGACATCTTCAATCAGCCGCAGCAGCCCATGAATGCTGGGTATGGCTATTCAAACTATCCAACACCAACAGGCACTCCTTATAGCTCCAATGATGTTTGTCCTCCAGTCATGTATCAAGAGCCAGTTGCCTATGAAGCAGCTCCCATGCACTCGTATGTTGCGCCAGCAATGATGGCAGAGGCTGGTACTTTCCATCACCCAGGCGACAGATTGGAGTCTGTCAAAAGCCTCTATGGTGACAACAGCTCTTACCAACAGTACATCAATACTGCATATGGAAAGGATAATCTCTTGCCATCGCCTACATCGGCCAAACTGCACAGAACTGCCAGCAGGAAACTTGAACTGAACCCAAACATCCCCGAGGGTCAGCATAGCACAAGTAAAATCAGTGCTTTCCTCCCTGCCATCTTTACTTCTCGAAATGCTGTATCCGGCACTAACAGAGACATAGTCTATCCTGAAGTGGGTGAGAAAAAACCTCCACGATATTTGTTTTGTTTAAAGTCAAAACGAGCGCTATATATCTGTCTTGGATCGACGTTTATCGTTTTGCTTATTCTTGGAATAATTGGATATCTCTACTTTCCAAGAAATCCAAACCTACAACTGCTGGGCATTAAGCCGGTTCGTGGATCCGATCATATGAGTCTGGGCGAAGGTTCTGCTGGACTATCAGTCGAGGCTCAATTTCTCATGACTGTAGCAGTAACCAATATCAATCGGTACCCAATGGTTGTCACCAACATGGAAATGTCGGCCATGATTGTTCCAAATGCAACAGCACTTGAAGGTGTCGCTTTTGCTATAGATGGCCCAGTACTCCATGTGCCTAGCGGTTTCTCCAAACAAGTCGGATCTGGCAAACGTAACATTACGACCCAGTTTGATCCTCATAACAATGTGACCTTTCCTGTCACGTTCGACTTTAAATACACAACTAATCCAGTTCTCTCCCAGGATTTGATTTTGGCCGATATTCTTCAAGCATGTGGATTCTTGAATCCACCAACTACTCGTCCCATCACTATCCGAACCAAAACCGTGTCTGTTGTTCAAGGATTTGACAAGCTTGGATATAATCCTTCGTTTGAGAGCGAGTTCAAGATCAATTGCCCGCCAGGTATTGGCAATTCGCTTGGTGCATTCAATTTTACATCTGGTGGAATCAATGCTGTCGTACCTGATAGGTTCTTACCCAAAGCAGCACCTCCTCCTACTAAAATTGCTTCCAAGATTAAACCTTGAAGCACAGACTAGACATCCATTGGATCTAGAACTGAGTACCTGCTGCATTTGTCTTAAAACTACGTTTAAATTTCAGACTTGACCTTTTTCTTTGGTCAGGATCAATGACCAAAGCCTTGTTGTGTAATATAACCTTTTCTTTCCTTCACTGCCGTATTCACGTAAAATGGAACACTTTTTCTGTATTTATTCTGCAGTGATTGCCACTATTTTGCTTTGGAATAAACAACGGTCAAGTATTCGTTGTGCTTTCCTACTAATTGATTGCATTGCTTCTACAATAAACATTTTCAATTCTTTAATCTGAACTCATATGTCTGGTTTTAAACTTGATGGTTGCACTCGATGTTTCACTTTACACAACTGTGATTTGAATCAATTGTACAGTTGTGTGTTGTATCCAATGTGTTGGCAGTTGTTTGGCTAGTGTTGCTTTTCTGTTGCCATAATATCAAAAGCTGCGTAGTGATACCTGACTAGTGTCAATTTTTATGCAACAAGAATGGATTGTTAGTTTGAAATTCAAAGCAATTAGTGTTGCTTTGATTAGTCAAGTCTGTTGAGATTTGGCAGTAGAATTAGACCAACTCATTGCATAGTGTACAATTGGTGCTTTGTGGAAGCGTGCCTCTTGCTATGTTGTGGCACATTGATCTACCAGTTGAATTGAACAGACAGGATGAACAATTGAGTTGTTTTGAAAGTAAGCGCTGGCGATTTGTTGTAGCAACTGCTTGGAATCACAATTTAGCATATTTTATTCAAGTCGACAATGGTATTCGATTTTGAAGCGCAAGTCATTGGACTGCTTATCCATGCAGCTTATTCACGACGCGTGATTTGAATCCATGTGGTGCGCATAGATGTGCCTCCACGGTTGTCCAACAAACTCGGTAAAAAGCTGATACTTGTCACAATTTGTGCAGTATTTCGATTTAGGTTTGCCTTCCTGTGTATACATTGGCAGATTGAACTGTTCAACTCAAATTATATTCTATATTTATTCATCTTTGAATAAAAGAATCATTCATTAAAGAATCAGCGTCAAACTTGGCTATAAATGCAACGACAATGGTCATCTGCTCAGACGACTGATGGTGCACCAGACGCATATACATCCAACAATAGCTATATTCCACCCAACCAACAGCAGGGACGCAAGTACAGCAACTATAGCGAGGATAGTAACATTCATAGCAACAAACAGTTACTTGGATCTCCAAAGGAAGAAAATTCACATCCAAGGTTGAGTAGCTCAGCGGCCGCAGCGGCAGTAGCAGCTAATGCAATAAGAGCCATATCGCCACGGGATGCAGCAATAGGAAATCAAGGTGCAAACTACGATCATTTGGACTCGTTGAAAAGACCAGGTCTCTATCGACATCATTACGATAGTCAATACGATGACTATGAATTTGACGATGCAGATGACCACATATATGATGCACCATCACAAGGAGTGCAAATGATTCACGAGAACAGACTGTTGTATTCAAGGAATGGAAACGCTCTCAGTCCAACACCCATATCGCCTGCGGAGGGTACCTTTTATTATGCACCCCCGCAAGCCGCAGCATCTGAGAAGACGATCCTAACAATCAACAACATATACTCGACAGAGTATAGTCCATTGCCAATAGAATATCCACCCCATCTGGCAACACCCACTCCAATGCAATCCAAGAACGGTAGTACGTCCACCCAGGAGTCGATTGCGGAATCTGGGTTAAGATTAGGAGTAGTACTTCCGCCGCCACCATCGTATCCACCACCGTTTACAGCTGTAGCAGATATGCATCAAGGCCGATACTATAATGGGCCCAACGAGCATCAGCCACCGCCATTATTGTCACAACAGCGACCATTAGCGTCCATCCAAGCACCCTCGACATCATCCACAACAACCCTTGTGGCTGCTCTTCCTGCCCCGCATCAACCCCTGCCATTTAACAACTATAGTGACATTGACTCGATCCAACCCAAACCTCTTTATCTGCAACAAACATTCCAGCCTGATAGTCTTCCTACAGCTTTGAGAAACGCCGTGCATCCAGGCCGCTCTTCCATGTTTCCTACATACAACACAAACCCAAAACAACCTGCTATGGAAAATGGCAGTCAGTACTACGACACGCAAGCCATGAACGAAAAACAAGGTTTTTATTCAAACGGTGCTCCTGGTGGTGTTCCTCCTTACCAATCCAGCCCTCCTCAGATCGCCAATCAGGAGGGCTACAACCCATACCTTCCCAATGACAATCAGGGAGGATATGTGCAAACTAGAAACAATAGTCAAGGCTACGATCAATTCAACCATAAACCATACGGCATACCCCATCACAATGAATTGGATATAGACGAAGACCTGAGTTCCCCAAAATCAAAAAAGAGCAAATACAGGCTGTCTGCTGGATGTTGGATCATCATTGCAGTGGTGGGTACTATTCTGCTACTTATTGGTATCCTACTCGGTGTTTACTGGCCTCGGTATGTAATCATTCGACTTTACACACTGCACTCGACTATCCAATTATGTATTATGTACTAACTCTACTATATGCTTTCGGTATCCCAACTCTTGATTGCTCGCATTGATAGCCCGTTACTATTCAGCGTCGCTTCTACAGTTTCTATTCCCAACTTTTCAACTCAAACCCCTTCAATCCAAGGTGGTGGCACAATGTTTAATACCACATTCAACATGACAATCAACATTAATAATCCAAACTTGTTTGATTTGAATCTGGAACGAATCGATATAACTGTAAGTCTTGTTTTAATTCCTGTTTTTTCTGAATACATTCTGATTCTTTTATTTGCAATAGTCGGAATTGCTAGTCAGCGGCTCGCAAGTCAATGGAAAGGCTTTCTTTAAAAATTCCCCGCCTTTGAATATCGATCAGTATTCCACACCTTTGGGTACAGGTTCCAGAGGTTATTTGGTAACACGCTCTAAAGCTGAAACAACAGCCATTGTATTCCATCAGTTGAATATCTACACCCAGCCAGCCTCAAGTACAGATCCTGCCGTGTATGAACTCATTGATGCATGTGGGCTGGCTGGATCCACCGCACGGCCCATGAAGGCAACTTACAAGGCCGTATTGAATCCTGGCTGGTTAAGACAATTGGGGTATCGACCTCAAGCCACAGGAACGTTTCTATTCACTTGCTCACCATCACTGGCCGAAGCTGTCAAGACTACTTATAATCTCTGAAAAGTGATGTTTTGTGCAATGCATGACTATCTAAACCATTCATTTTCAAATTCCCTATATTTCAGGCTTACCACATACTTGCCAACCTCCATTTGATATATACTTTCTATTAATCATGTTTTCATATCGTTTGTTGTAATATCTGCATGGGCTATTACACTTATTGGATTACCCTATGGAACTTGTAATAAACATCAATTCATTGCTTTCCATATCTGTACGCTTGCTAAATGTCTTGTCAACATTCGTGATAGGGTTCAAACCAATGGCTCATTTGACAAAACTTGTAAAGGATGTCATTGGTAACTTCTTGAATACATCGTATTATACCAAACTATTGTTTAATGGATTGTAGTACCAATTTACTAATGGAACGCCGAGTATGGATACCAACGTACATAGTAACATCAATATCATGGTATGGTGATAACCCGCCAAGTATGCAACGCCATATTTAGTCATTATTTATTCCAAGACAATTACTGCAAGATCAATACAAGTGTTACATGAATACGACAGTAAAACATCGTCAATCACTTGGTAAAAACAATCTCACTCGTACAATGCATCCATTTTTTGTTGTACACATTGCAACTCTTGTCGTAATTCACTTAGACTTGTGTTTAATACAACTGCGTCTTCTAGTCGCCGTCGACTTGTTGCATCAAGTAGCATCCCTTCTAGCTGTGCAATTTGTTCATCTAATGCTTGGCTAGTCATGTCTAATTCTTTATACATGGCGTCATGTTCTGTACTGAGTATCTTTTTTCGATCAGGTCGTATTCCATCTGATGCATTTCCTAATTGACGCGCTTTGAAGCCAATTGTGTCGGGCATCAACTGCAATGTCAACATATTGGCCTGAAGAAATTGGATCGCAGATTGATGTACATTTTCATGCAGTCGAAGGGTCATTGTACTTGATGTCGGTAGCCGTTTAATCTGTTTGGCGTGACGCTCCAGCTCGGTAAAATAGTCTAATAACTGTTTACGATATCGAAGCGCTATTTGATAATCTTGTTCTTCAACAGATACGCTTGCCCTACTCCTGTATACAGTATACGTCAAAACTAAAACGTATTTGTTGAACCCCATTCTTGAACCAAATTACCTTAGATCTACCAAAAGACTATTGAATTTTGGAAGCGTTTCTTGAACTAGCGAGCGCAATCTAACAATTTGTTGATAGAGTGATACCAATTGTGGTGTTGTGCTTTCGTCTTGTGAATTATCTCTCCTACATAAAAATGAATTGTAAATCAACTAGATGGTGTCGTTTGACAAAAGTATAGACCAACTGTCTAAAACACAGTCTACTTACATTCCAATCAGTTCCTTGCACTGTGAACAAGATCGAATCTGTCCAATCTTTTCTAAAGCGGCATACACCCCATCTATATTACAATATCAAAAAGTCAACATTATCCACATCAATGTGGGTCGAATTGTGAATATCTACCTGTCGGAACTTTGATGTCTATCATTGTAGAGCACGACCCACAAACTAATCGACCACAAAGACGACAGTGATGTCTTCGATTGACAAGACCAAATTGTGACCTTTGAACAATTAATAGTACAAGATTACAACAATGTATAGGTCACAATACAATGAAATCATCACGGTGCCAACAGCAACTACATACCCACAGATATAGCATTGACTAGAACTATCGTCGGGAACCCATGCTACAACCGCTTGATCAATTGCTTTAAAAACACACGCCATTTAAAAAAGGTGTTTTAGCTTTCAAGAATTAAGCCTGCTATGGGTCTTACAAGACAGTAAAAATATAATATGCATACAGTTTTTAAATGGCAAACTCAGATTGCTCCATGATCGTTGATGAGGCGATGGTATCGAGCTTCCAGTTAAAGCACGTGTAATCTAGTTGAATTCATGAGTGAATCACTCAATGCATTAGCCAGAATAAAAGACTAGCAACTTTTATCACTCCAAACATACCTTTTCTAGTCGCTTTTCAATCTTGTTAGCCTCCAGTAATGCACGATCAATACGCATCCCACGAACTTTTAGAAATCCTTGGGTTCTATTCCGTGATACCCCTAGATGACAATGCAGCATATTGATTGAAAACAATCGAGTATTTCTTGATGATTAAATAGAATTTACATTCAACACACCAGGCTAGTTTTTACCATAAACATCCATGTATCCTTCACGAGACATATAACATAGCTGACACACTCTTGACCAGTATCCAGAAACAGGGTCATGGCTGGCATTCGAAGCTAATTTCATTTGAAACCTAGAATGCAAATCGCAGTACAAACGCCCACATCTACAGAATGACAAGAATCAGATAAACCATCAAAACTAAACTACACGCATATATAGCCAGCTTACTTTCGACAGTTTTCCTTTCCAGACAGTATACCCAATGTACTACTGCATCTTGAATATGAACACCGATCGTCAACAGTGGAGAGTTGCCAATGTATGCGAGTCACTGCAGACTGATCTCCACTAGCCAACGAAGATGAACTTGGAGTTCCATCATACACAGTCATACCGTACATATCTCGATCATAGCTTTTTCCAACATGCCGACTTCCTGAAGCAGATGAGACTGATGATTCAAATACATGACCATAGGTAACGTTTGAATTAAGCTCAAAGGTATCCATACCCTTGATCAAATCTAAAGGCGCTTGAGCTGATCCTTTGATTCCAGCAGCAATACGATTCAGTCCAAGTTTCTGCCAACTGGTATTAGACAGTCCATCGGATACTTTTATTTGAGTACGACGAAACCATGCCAAGAGTGCTTCTGCCGGATCATCAGAATCATGAACAGGCGATTCAGCATGGTTCAAGTCAATATGTTTATTAAGCGATACTAGATTATACGTTGTTGCTCCTATACAATATGTTTGGTATTTTTAAACAATCAGCTAGACCCAACAAGCACACCAACGTATGGATAGTACATGACCTACCACAGATAGGGCAGGTCAATACTTGTTCTTGCTGACGAGATGTGTGGTTCATATGTTCATTTAATACAGATGAGGATGGTGAATGAGAGAGTGTGTCTGAGAGTGGAGCAGCAGAGCTCTGTAAGTTGGCTGGTCCCTTTGCTTTACGCATTCTAATATGACTGTTATATTCACGTAAGATGGAACGCTTGTATCGCAGCGATTTCTGACTTTGGAATAGTCGAATCTTGACTGCGCTTATTTGAAATTGCCAATTCTTTCATAACTAAAGTGTTCATAATCAAACTATGCAATGATCACACATGTAATATTTAATAAGTTGTGTGGATTATCACGAGACTGCTCATTTATTAATACTTTGAAACTTGGTGTTCTATTCTGTGAATGCGGTTGAAATGGGTTTCTTGACGCTCGTTCAAGTTTTATTTGAACCTTTGTATACCGAATCATGTATCTAATTATACTACCAATACTCTCCTGGCAAGTACTATATAAACGGCAATGTTTATATTTGTCTTTCGTCATTGTATTCATGTTTATACACGCTACGGGTTGACAAATTTAGTAATTAAACGGGTACAATTTAAGGCGTACAATCACAAGTTTCAATTACAAACTTATTGTCCAACAATTCATTTCCCAATCGCTAATTTATTCTATTGAAAAGTACTATGCAAGAGTCCTTGCAATCAAATAGAAGCTCTTTTGCTGGGTCTCAGCCCGAAACCTATTACTACAAACCCAATACGGATGTCGAAAATTTCGATTCAATTGAATCGTTTGAAGAAATAAAGTAAGTTGGACTATACCATTTATGTTTTGAATCAGAATTGGCCGTCTACTTGTTGAATCATCCTGGCTTTGCCAATTTATCTTTTACTAATCCTCATTGTTTTCTAGTGTCAACTTTTATACCAAAGGTGTCGTTCCTGAAACTGACGATCCTGATGAGCCGTCACTTACCATTCGTATGCTGTTTTTGGGAACGATATGGGGCATCATTTTGGGTTTGGGAAATGGTAAATCATGTGTTGAATTGAC
Organism: Batrachochytrium dendrobatidis JAM81; assembly: GCF_000203795.2. Lineage (NCBI taxonomy): Eukaryota > Fungi > Chytridiomycota > Chytridiomycetes > Rhizophydiales > Batrachochytrium > Batrachochytrium dendrobatidis. Next base: position 138,037 of record NW_006281106.1, read on the forward strand.
TCGGGTTTAAAATACATCTTGATATAGCTACTAACTGATTCATACATTCACCAGGCGTGTTAAACTTTAGGTATACCATGTAGTACTCGCCAACAATGCATTCGTTGTATTTAAACTAAATTATTTTTATTCACTATCATAATGTATCAAGAACAAACCCAATTGGTATCAGTTCTATTATGGCTGCCTTGATGTCGTTTCCCATTGGCATTTTTATGGCCAAACTCCTTCCAAAAGGGATTTGGAATCCAGGACCGTTTGGATTGAAAGAGCATGCTCTTGTTTTTGTGATTGCCAGTGCAGCAGGTGGCTCTCCCTATGGAATCGAGAGCGTTGTTGGTCAAATGTTTCCAAAATTCCTTGTAAGTCAAGTATGTTTGTATTGATGCACAAAGGTCTTTCAAGTTTATTAAATATTCAAATATGGGTTTTTTAGAACGATACAAACATTACATTTTGGAACTCATTATTGTTTGTTGTCACGACCCAAATGATGGGATACGGTCTTGCCGGTATTACTCGGAAATTTCTTGTCCAACCCTCGAGCATGTACTGGCCAACTGTTTTGCCTACCGTTGCACTATTTACCTCACTCCACGAAACTCATGACTCGAGCCAAAAAAAATCAACATATTGGTTATCCAGATCGCAGTTTTTCTGGATCGCATTCATTGCCATTTTTATATGGGAATGGGTTCCGCTTTACTTTGTTTCGGCAGCGCAATCTATTTCAATTCTCTGTCTTTTATCCTCAAACAAAATCGTTCGTTTTTTGGGTTCTTCGTCTCCAGACACTGGCCCTGGTGTATTATCTCTCTCACTAGATTGGTCCAACATCACCGGATTCGCGCCGCTTAGTTGTCCATTTTGGGCATCTCTCAACCTTTTTGTAGCCAATGTAATTGGTCTCTGGGTCGTTCTTCCAGTACTGTACTACACAAACGCATTTGGAAACCCCTCGTTGGAGCATGTTTATTCCTACAGCGATAAAACCCCATTTCCTCGAGTCAATTCCGTTTCCATATTTCAAAAAAACGGTACAAGCATAAGTCCTACCATATTTTACAACACTACCACGTACGATCTAGACGAAACTATATATAATCGACTCCAGCCCATTTACATTACAGAAAACTTTGCACTCTCTTACTCTATAGCTTTTTTCAACGTCACATGTAGCATTTCACATATTCTGCTGTGGTATAATAAGGATGTTATTCGACAGGCAAAAGAGCTAATCTACCAGAAAAAGGAATCTGGCGCAGATATTCACTCCGAGTTAATGAAGGCATATCCAGAAATTCCCGAGTGGGTCTATCTGCTGTGGCTTCTTGTATGGGCTACCGTACAGATCTTTGTTGGAATAATTACCCCATTCAAACTTGACTGGTGGGGATCCTTTTTTTCCATATTCGTTAGTATGGTTTTTCTAATCCCATACGGCATCATTCAAGCCTCTACGGGCCAATCTCTGGGTTTGAATATTTTGAGTGAGTTGCTGATGGGACTCATTATGCCTGGTCACACTATCCAAATCATGACATTTAAAACTTTGGCTCAAAATACAATCAGTCAAGCCTTGACACTTTCTGCCGATCTCAAACTTGGCCGGTATCTTCATATCAATCCCATTCATATGGTTTTTGCACAGTTGTATGGAACAGTTATTGGCGCAGTGACAAACACGGCGTCGGTGTGGATCGCTTTAAAGTATTTCCCTCTTGACACACCAGATTGGGAATACACGAGTCATCAGATCTTTTTTAATGCAGGAGCCATTTGGGGTGCTATTGGGCCTGCACGTTTCTTTGGCCAAGACTCTCCTTATTACTCACTCAACCTTGCATATTCTCTGGGTCTGGTTCTTCCTGTGATTCCATGGGTTCTCAATCTCATGATTCCTCATCCCTACTGGAGATACATACACTTTCCAGTAATGAGCACTGTCGTCAACTGTGGAATGTTTCAATCCGGTATACTTTCATCATTCATCCTAGCCTTTGTATTCCAGTTTCTCATTGTCACGTACCATCATACATGGTGGCAAAAATATAACTATGTGCTTTCCGCTGCATTGGATGGTGGATCTGGATTGGCTATTGTAGCCATCGTTTTGGCAAGTTCATGGCACGTCATGCCTTCAAATGTTCTCAATGCGCCTCTGGTAGACTATTATTGTACTGGGATGACTTGGGATCAGTTTTAGCTCTAATTGTTTTTATGTTGAATACATTGTTTTGTACCAGTATGCATGATGGTGTTAAATTATTAATATGAAATCAAATATGCTATCCAATTGTATGGTAATGAGTAATTCATTACAAACAATGGTCAGGCCGAACACTATTACAATATCATGTTTGATGTATAAACAGGTTTCATGATATACCCTATTAAGGAATGAAACAGTTTCATGTCTAAATTACACAAATCAAATCTATGATACAATCAATGCATTATAGTGGATCGAGAACTCAATTTATGCAGTGTTTCAGTTATTTTATGCTGAATTGCATGAACAGTTGAAAACCAATGTTTGTGATTTGTTTGGCCAAGTGAATGGTCTTGACACGGTTTTGATTTTGAACAAGGTTCATGCGAGATATGACGAGTTGACGCCTAGTCAGACTATTGTATAACGACTTGCTTGATATACTTGTAGAGATTCAAAGGATGTGCGGTGGTGAAATTGATTTTGCTTTGGCCGGCTTGTGTTTATAATATCCTCTGGTGGAATGACTTGGCAATACCCTGAATTTGGTGTGTTGGTTGATTTTTAGGTCTACAAACCAAAACAAAACTTGTAAATTACCGCACATGACCGCCTTATCTAATGGAAATCCCCAAGCACGTAATACTAGATGATATTCAAGCCATGGTTTGGCATTATTGACGTGTCACACCGTTGCTATTGGCTATGCTTATGCATTCGACTAATTTAGTATTGTTTATGCTACTGGTGTGTTTTATGTATGAAACATTTGACCAAATATGCAATCACGGCAAACAGTATTCAATAAAACAGTGCTGGACAATTCAATTTGCATTAAAAGATAAGCCTTCCAATCACATGCAGATTGATCAAAATCTACTTTAATCATACATTTCAGCAACGGTTGTTTTTAGATTTATTCTGTTGTATGCCACCCACTGCTACTATTTATAGACCCATACATCCCGATACATTTGATCAAATCGTTATCTTGTTAATTTATTCAGTATATTAGTGTCTGCTCTTAATTCGGATTTTATTTAAGCCATCATGAATGCCACTGCTCTTGCCTCACCCAATACTGCTCATTCCTTTCGTGTACATGATCCTACCCGTCCAACTCCATCCCTACTTCCGATCCAATTTTGGATGAATGGAAACACCACTCATCATCTCGCTGGTGATGACGGTGTATCTTCTCATCTTATTCAGCCATTCAACGATCCAGTTGACTTTTATCTCGTCAAGGATCTAGACCAACCGCGCAACCCAAAGCAGTCCAACCATCATACCGACACCCAAATCGAATCCAAGTCGACTACTAGCAAGCCCAAGGTAAAATCTTCTCGCATCAAACCGATAATTCGTACAGATAGCATTAAACTTGCTCGTCAGAAGCTCGTTGAGATTCTTTCTCCAACCATTGCAACCATTTCCAAATCGGCATCATTTCTCAAAAAACATCAGCCTAGTACTCCCTTGGCCTCTCCATCCAACACTTCCAAGCAAACTTGGCCAACAATGAAATACTATCAAAACAACCCATTATCTCCCGTTGATTTTGATCAAGCTGCGGATCCATTGGCCTATACCGGACCTCCGGCTCCGGTTCAACCCACGCATCTACTTTCACCTGTGTCTGGATCTCACTCAATGTTTACAGATCTACCCAATCAAGCTTCAAATAGCATGGAATCCATTGTTTATACAGAACCTATACAGTTATCTAATCTCTATTCTTCAGCAATTAAACGCAAGCGCACTGTCACTCCCCCAGCTTTATCTGTTGATACTAAAGATATTTACACTGCTGCCATCAAAACACATACTCCTGACATGAGACCAAAACGACCTGTTGACATTTACTACAATGAAGTCGACTCAAAACTGCCAACCAAAAATACTTGTTCCTCGATCAACTCGGATGCAGATTTGCTTTTGCTTTATGGGCATCGTAGTTCTCTTTACTCTACTCTGAATCGACGCACTTCAACTCGATCGGATTATACGCGCAGGTTATCCATGCAAACCATTGATGAGAGTCCCGAACTCGTCAACCATAAATTCAATTCATCAAGAGATACTCTGCCACTTGATGTAGCCTGTTTTAATGGTGTGGATATTGTTCAGGCTAGTTTGAATGCCATTCATAAGGATTTGGGCAGTGACCAGTTTGACACAATGAACTCGGGCTGGCTAGATTGTGATCATTCAGTTTCCTCTGTTGCGGAAAGTAAAAAAGAAGGCGGTTTGAAATGGTTATACTCGAAAAAGTCGGACCATACTTGCATAGAGTCGCTGCCCATTATAGATTATACATGCCAGCCTACGTTGACCAAGAGCAAAAACCAGTATGATCATCTGTCTGTAACCAAATTATTTAAACGTGACAGTGATCAAGTTGATGAAAAGGCTCAAGACACTAACAATGTAGACCAACTCACTTGCGACACCGTGTCCAATCCAATTGTATCTGGAGAATTCAAAGAATATCCATTTCGACCAAGGCGTTCACTACGTCACAAACCACTCATTCATAATCTGTCAAAGCAGCTTTCCGAGTCTGCCATCTCTGACCGTGTTTATGATTCTATTGGTACTCCAACTGCTTCAGTTGCAAATAACCGACGTGAGGTATTTACACCAGAAAAAGGCATTCAATCAAAATTTGATTTGAGACGATTGAGCGACCCCACCTCCTTATATCAAGCTGAAACAACTAGTGAAGCCGATGCCATGCATTTGGATGTTCAATCTGCACTTAATCAACTTTTGTTCAAAGTCAATAAGCGACAGGCCATGAGACATACGGCACCCAATGTACTTTAAAATTTCAAATATTGTATTATAAATTAGGCCCATTGTTATTGTGAATAAAGCTGTGTGAATGTAAAAGCTTATAATGCGTGTCGGAGATTCAGTGTATTTCCAAATTGATTTTACTCTTTAAAACTAAACATTATCAACACTATTCTGTAACTCAAAGAAACTGGCACCAACACATTGAAATGGCAGCTATAGTAGCACTGCTGTTTTCAGGGGCAGAAATGCTGGAAACAGTGCTTTCAAAGACGAAGCAGTCTATTCCACTGGATTCCATTTCTCAGACTACCTTTGACCATCCGACAACAGCTACAACAGATACAAAACACGACCATCAGCACCTATTCAATGTCACACACCATCTAGAAACAGATATTGGATTGGAAAGCTGTACTGCAATGGAAAAAGTGCATAGACTAGACATGGTACCCATGCCTGTGTCTTTACAGCCCAAAACTAGCATTTATTCAATTTGGAAGCAACAAAAGAGCCACCATCGTGTTATGCGTACCAAGAGTCGGCTGGATTCTGCTTTTTTATTGCCGAATCACACATCGTGTCTGGATGCAGTGATTCCTATTCGACCTTTATCCAAGTCAGACATGGTTGATATCAATGAGCATGCACAACGGATGAGTGTCAAGCCTGTTGCATCTCTATACACTGGTCAGCATGGACCACATTGGTCTATGTTATCGTCTGTTTCTCCAGCAGTATCGCATTGGGGGAATTTAAAAAAGCGTGCCGAGCAGCCACATCAGCGGATGATTCCATCTACACGTACCACTCTAGAAATAACAAGAACCACTCGTATGGATGAAGAATCTATTATAGACGAGGAACCTATTATCATGGATGAGAGGAGCAGTCGTCAACAGTCTGTTGGTAATGGATGGGCAGATTCATCCAGTCCGGCATATATTTATATGGAATCCTTCATTAGATGGGGTCGAGGGTTGTGGGTTTATACGCTGGACCAGTTGAGTGATATGAGATCCAGTAGTATGAGTAGATCTCATGCTGTCAACACTACATTGATAGATTCCCTTGCCAAAAGCAATTACTACAGTGAAAACAGCAACACTCAAGGCATGGCTCATTCATCAACTCATTTGCTGGGCCATGGCAGTGGTTTGGAGCAACTGCCATATCTGTCAGGATTACTAGCTGCAGTAGCACTACTTTTACTTGTGCGACAATGGTTTCTATGCAGTCCTGTGAAACTACAGATGCCTCAACGGCCTGCATCTATTAGACGCTGGAATCCACAGACTTGTCAGGTAGAATCCATACCCTTTGACACTCTGGTGCAGTCTACATGTCCTCATCTGGCTACTGCTGGATTGAATGTATTCCATCCTCATCCTCTCTTACCTGGTGGTCATCTTCAGACCATGTATGCTGCCATCTACAAACGGACTAGTGCTCAGTCTGTCAAATATTCTAGAGAAATAGTTGATATGCCTGATGGAGGAATCATTTCTTTGGATTGGCATTTTCCAAACTCTGGATCGGATGATCTGCAAGCTGGATTCGATTCTCTCAATGGAACCACTATTTCTTCTACAAAACAGCCATTGCTAATGGTTCTACATGGATTGACTGGTGGATCTCATGAAACCTATGTACAGGATATAGTAGAAGAAGTCGCCTTGTCTGGTGTTTCTAGCGTCGTTATGAATTTTCGCGGCTGCTCAAAGACTCCACTTACATCTCCACAGTTGTATTCAGGTGCATGGACTGGCGATCTTGCCCACTGCATTCGTCATATTCAATCCAAAGTTCCAAACAGCTCTCTTGTAGGTTGTGGGTTCTCTCTTGGCTCTAATATTCTCGTCAAATATATTGGTGAAACTGGCTTGAATTGCCCACTCGTTGGCGCGGTTTCTGTTGGCAATCCATTTGATCTGCTAGGTGGCATGCGAGCATTACAACGTTCTTGGATTGGCCACAACATTTATTCTCCTACCATGACTAAAAATTTGTCCAAGTTATTCAACAGCCATGCCCACAATTTCAAAGATGCAAAAGAACTGGATTTGGATGGAATTCGTGATGCTAAATCTATTATAGATTTTGACGAAGCTTGTACCCGCAGAGCATTCAATTACCATACTGCTGAGGATTATTACCGAGATGCTTCTTCTGCTCAGTATGTACCTAGTATTGCTATTCCTACATTAATGTTGTCTGCAAAAGACGATCCAGTTTCTTCATCTGAACTGTGGCCGTGGCGAGAGTGTTTGTACAATCCCCATGTGATTTTGGCAACTACATCCAGAGGTGGACATCTTGGTTGGTTTGAAGCAAAATGGTCGAATGTGTTAAGCCCAGCACGTAGATGGTTTGCCAAACCTGTTGGTGAATTCATCAGTTGCATTTTCAAGGTAATCTATTCATATCAATGTTTTGTTGATGGTATTACACAGTAAATAGTCTAACATCATAATACTTTATAGGCGGATATTAGTATTCCAGAAGACAAGAGAATCATTCAATCCAATGTGATGGACAAATCACTCCGTGGACTACCAGTTCGACTTGCAAAACCAGTTACAGTTTCGTTGGATACAGCTAAAATTGTCACTTCATCTAAACCAAAACATGTTACATTTGCACTTTCACCAACTGAAACTTCACTTGATGCACCGACTGTTGTTTTGGCAGAGTCTGCTCCAGTAGCAGTGCCAGCAAGTCTTCGACGCGTTCGACTTGTTACCAACCATGTATTAAAATCCAAAAGCCCAGATGCAACCATCTGCCAAAAAGCAGTTGCAGTTCGGCCTCATCTGTATGTAGATACTCTCAAGAGAAACTCTTTTGGACAACATATAATTTCACTTATCCGAGGAAATGGATCATCCACTCGTGTATGGTCATTGCTTGCTGCCTTGATTTGGATTTATATTTCAAAAACAACCAAATCTGGTAAACTCTTCAACTAACCTTGTGAATTCAATACGGTTTATACCGAGTTTGTGGGTGTTGATAGTATAAAAAAATTGAACTGGATCAACTTTTTCAATACTTGAATAAAATTACGTATCTTATTGCCTTTAATTAAACTGTGTATTACATACAAGTCTGAACTGACTTTAAAATGTGTGTTTATGACAATAGTGAATATCTAGAAAACTATTTCAACATAGTGTATGCATTACCCGATAATATTCTGATGATGCAAGGAATCGACCCTAAAACACTTTTTGAATGGAATTTCAGTCAACCCAAGTCTGGTTATCATTATTTTTGAAACCATATCATGACAATTGCATCGTTATTGCTCCGCCCGGTTAAACATTGCAAAGCAATCTTATCCAGCGCTGCTATTTCTTCATCAACAATGAATTCATTCTCTTCTGTTGCTTCATCCGAGGTTGAGTGTTGCCAATGTGGCTGATGAATGATCAACACATTTCATTATGTATTGGAGTAGATTGGGTTTAATAACACCAATGAATAGAATAGTGTTGATTCAATCCATTCCGTTTTGATAGTGGTCGATTCCATCAGTAATATGCATTTGCTATTTTAAACAATGTCTAACTGAGATTATTCAATTCATATGCATTTCAATCGGTTTGAATATTATAGAAGTCAGATTCATCTTCCTTGTCCGTTTCTATGCAACTCGCTACTGCCAAAAAACCCATCACTGACTATACAGAGTATTTCTCGCCTCGTGCTGCTGCTCGTCGACCTAGTGCGATTCGTGATCTGGCTACTCTGGTTAATGTTCCTGGCATGGTGAGTGCAAGTATTGTTTTAAAATCCCTTGTATATAAAAACAATACATTACTTTCATTCCTTTTAAAGATGGTTGAAAATGCTGTGAATTCAGCTATATATACATGTGGATGCGTTGCATCAAAATCCCTGGTTTTCGATGTATAGATTTGTGCTGATTTTTGATGTTGGTATCTGTAGATCTCGCTTGGTGGTGGTAACCCTCATCCATCCACATTTCCTTTTGCCAGCATTCAGTACACTCTCAAGAGCGGCGAGGTGATTGATATTCCTACCGAGCAAGTCAAACAAGCTTTACAGTACTCTGCCACTGTATGTATATCTTGGACGATCGTATCTGTAACCATAGTAAAACTGAATCTAGACTATTTTCAACACATGAATGTTAGCCTGGTCTTGAAAAGTTTGTTGAATGGCTAAAGAAGTTTCAAGTCCATGAGCATGGTCGTGATCCTCTTGAATTTGATGTGTGCATTGGCAATGGAAGTCAAGATCTGCTTACAAAGGTAGATTTATATCCTTCACTTTTATACAGCTCCAAATTGTTTATTTGCTAATGTATTTATTTAGGCTATTGATGCATTTGTTACTGATGGTGGGTCAGTCATGATGGAGTGCCCTGCATATGTTGGCATGATTGCGTATGTTCGACCTACTGGTGCAAATATAGTTGGTGAGTGGTCACAGTATGATCTTTAATTGTCCAATTTTTTGAGTGATCTTACTAGTTTTTATTATGCAGAGATACCAAGCGATGCTGATGGTCTCAATCCAGATGCAATGGAAAAGACTCTTGCAAATTGGCCAGATGTCAAAACTCGTCCAAAGGTAGACATTCAACTCTGCATTTAAATCATCTGTATCAAGTTCAACTCTTGTCAATTTACATTTAATGCTTTAGATTCTTTATACCGTTCCAACAGCTGGAAATCCTACTGGAGTGACTACCTCGTTGGCTCGCAAAAAGCGTGTGTACGAAGTTGCTCGTAAATACAATGTTGTTATTATGGAAGATGATCCATACTACTTTTTGCAAGTATGATGTGTTATGCTTTACTATTTTGGGTTGCGTTAATTTTGATATTCACATTGCTGGTTACTGTTTTGAACGATACTTTTTCACTCCATCAACTAGTTTGGCGAGAAGCGTGATCCAAGTTACTTTTCGTTTGATGTTGATGGTCGTGTTCTTCGATTCGACTCGCTTTCCAAAGTTCTCAGTGGAGGTGCGCGTATTGGATGGGTTAGCGGTCCTAAGATGCTTGTTGAACGCATCATTCTCCACAGCATGGTAAGTGCAATCCAGCAATTTTTTTGATCAGCTAGTATATTTATTAGCCATACATGTTTGAAAAATGGGTCAATTCCAACTCTAGGGATCCAATCTACATCCATCAGGTATCAGTCAGATCATGATGTATTCCCTTTTGGAAAAATGGGGAATTGAAGGGTTTCTCGAACACAATCGCAAAGTTGCAGCCTTTTACAAAGAAAAATGCGATGCATTTATGAGCAGTGCTAAACGACATCTCGATGGTATAGCAGAGTTTGTGGCTCCAAAAGCAGGCATGTTTGTGTGGATGAAGCTGATTGGTATTGATGATTCGACTGATTTGATCAAGCGCAAAGCACTTGAAAAGAAGGTGTTGCTTGTTCCTGGGATCGAGTTTCTTCCTAATGCAAGAGCGACACCCTATGTACGCGCATCCTACTCACTTGCAACCAAAGAGGATATCGATCTGGCTTTGCAGAGACTGCGTGAGCTTGTTCTTGAAGCAAGAGATAAGAAATAGGGGGGTTTTGACTTGTTTGAATGTGCTGCTATAAACAGCATTCGCAGTTCAAGTCAATGGGCACAAATAATTAATGTGCCGACACATTCCTTGTTCAAACGTGAGGCTATCATCATTGGTATTAAATAAAGTTAAAAGCTTGATCAAATGTTTAAAGTTTCAAGGCAAGCAGCGTTGCAGAATTGAAGTGGTCAAGTAATATAAAAAGATGGGCCAATCATTTTCCAGATTCAATCCAACTGTTACGCTTATTTCCAGTCAATATGGCACATGATATCACGTGGTATTATTTACTTTTTTAGGTATAAATTGAATTGGCTTGATGCTTTTTTTCCCTTAAAAAGGTCGGGTCCAACCTCATTGGACAGGAATAAGCAAGCGGATGGTTCATTGCGATCAGAGCCAATGCATATTGACTTTGCTTTGCAGTACCTCACTTGACTCCCTGCGATTTGGCAGCATCAATAACAAACCGCCCGAGTAATTTTTAATATAGGAGGTGTTCTAACGGCCTGTATTGTATCTGCATTGCATCATGATCACAACGAGCCTTGACTCTTGCCAACAGACTGGTCAAGTTTCTTTCAAGAAACCTTGTCACTCTCCAGTTTTTTCTTGATATCTACTGGTTTGGGTTAACCCTGTTCTTTTGTTTGAGATTCTGTTTTTGATGGAATGCAAAGAGCACATTGGTGTAATCGGATAGTTTGAACTGATGTGAGATGGCCAGATCTGTCTATTAGGCTATAGAGTTCCAGACTGGGCTTGCTTGAACCCATTTCATTTTTAGCATCCTAACCATCTTGATGGCTAAGATACTGGATAGTTATGGCTAGAGCTGTCGGTACTTTTTAACCTTTATTCAACTGACTTCAAACATCACTTTATTCTTGTTTAAACATGTCGACTGTTTTAGTTTTACATGACTAAACACCGATCTACTCCCACTGTGTTCAAACTAAAGAATCCTGTATTGAAACAGTAGATAGGCTTGATGATATGGATGGATGATCTCGGAATGGGGTGAGAGGTTTGAGATGCAGTGTTGATGATGATCAATCGGATCTATACTTGCTTTAGTTACACCTTTTAAGATGATGACATCTTTATTCCTTTTTATTTAATCCAAGAAGAAACTTGATATTTTGGTGATGCGACGTTGTAGGCAGCTTCGTACCACATGTTCAACTATGCACTCGATATTTATTTGTGTAGATATATAGCATCTACCTTGTTTTGATGATTTCTTTAAATGTAAATTAGGATAACTGTTGATTTTTAGATACGCGCGAATTCTTTTTGATGCAACTTTGTCAAGTAGGGTTCACAATCTCATAAAGTGGTGGATGTCGTTGTGTTTGTACGATTTGTTGGGGATTCTATTGATGAAGGTAATGGGTACTGGGTTGTAGGGCTTGGTGGATATTGAGGTGGTGGATATTGAGGTGGTGGATACTGAGGCGGTGGATATTGTGGTGGTGGATATTGTGGTGGTGGATACTGAGGTGGTGGATACTGAGGCGGTGGATACTGAGGCGGTGGATATTGTGGTGGTGGATAAGGATACGGCATTGGGTACGGCATTGGATACGGCATCGGAAAGGGAAAAGGTTGTGCACATTGGCATCCTCCTTGATTTCCAGTAGTTCCTCCACCGTTTGATGGTGGTGAACTGGGCGTTCCAGGTCCTGGCGGTAATGGTGCCGAAGGAGGCGATCCACCGATCGGTACAGGTAATTTTGGCCCAGTGGGTGGTCTTGATACACTTGCACCACTCGTGAATACCAAAATAAGAACTGTTGCAAGACAATCTATATTAGATCAGATATCATGCTCGATCCATCATTTTCTCAACCTGCATCACTTACGAATGATCATACACAACATTGTTCCACCGTACATTGCAAATAGGTAATTACTCTGACACGGCCAATATATTTGATGTTAGTTGCAGTCAAGTAGTTTAATTTCATTATTTATAAAGAAACCATACCTTTACATATTGCATACAAGTAGCTGCATGATGGACACGAGCTCTCTTTTTAAACATTCCACCTACATCCTCCAATCGAGCTTTTCAAATGATTCCAACATTCAATTAGCACTTTATCAATTCAGTCAACAAAACTGACTGAGATTATAGTGACATACCCGCTTTTCCTTGCATATCATCCAGTCGATCGCCTCGCGAAAGAATCTTGCCAATATTAGAGTTGGTCAATTGCGCTACCTCTTCAATATCAATCAGCATTTCGTCTGGACTTTTTGCATCGGATTTAGCAAGTTTACCCATTCCTGGATGGTTTATTTTGTAACTGTATTCTTCTGGTTCTGATTCTATTTCTATATGACGATGATGGGGATGATTTTGATCCTGATGTTCATCTTGGTCATCCTCACTTTCGCTCAAAAGTTCGCGCTTCAAGCCATGTTATTGAATCATGTCAAATGAAAATACAGATAGAATGAATAATAGATTCTATACACAAACAGTGTGCATTATTATAATATTTCAATGTCTTACACGTTCATCCGTTGAGCCAGATACGTAATGTTTTGCCTTTGCAGCACTGTGAAAGTGTGACTTGTGTGAAGTGACTTTGAGTTTATCTTTAGTTTTACGCCATAAAGCGGATGCAGGTCTAGAAGGGCCTGGTGATTCGGTTGAAATGGTTTCTCGACTTTCTTCAATGCTAGCATCATGGTTGATACCTCTTGTGTTCATGTTGGATTCGCGCTTACCTGGAAAGTTGTAGATTTGTGTTTATCTTGCATTAACTTTTGGTTTGGAATAAACACTAATTGAATAGTTTGCGTTTCTTGATAAAATAACTTGCTTTTTGAATCAACTTTTCATACCATTTCATGCCGTACAAAAACATTTCTATGCTCGTGAATGTTAGCAGGGTTGAATAAACCATAAAGTTTTATACCTCGCAATAGTTTTGCTTGTTGAGTGGTTGGCAAGTCATGTTTAATGAATTGAGAGGACATTATTGACCAGTAAATGTGACAAGAATTATCATGCGACTTTCATTATACATTGACTTATTTAGTGTTTCATTTTACGTGAATATGGTTGTAAATCTGTCAGAATCAAGAGTGATAACCAGTATGGTGAATCAAGAGATTAATATAAATGGTGGCAGCTGTAGATCGGATACATTCATCGTGACCATCTAAACAGCTGTTTGGCCAATGATGACTATTTAGAACGAGTTCATCTGATTGACGAATAAATCCAAAATTTACGATTTTGATTAAAGGATACTCAATTGGACACTCCATTCATCTACAGATACAACTATGGGTAAAGTCAAAGAGTTTATTTTTCTTGGAACCGGAACCTCTGGTTCAGTACCCAACATTCACTGTTTAGTCAAAGACCCAATTCCAACCTGCAAGGTACATTGCATGTTATCAGTTGCGATGGATTATACTTTAGTATTCATCATCGCATTGGATATTCTAGACCATTTTTATATAATTCATTTGTTTGTCAATCAGGTGTGCTTGTCAGCCATTACCTACCAACAACCTCATCTAGTGCAAGATTCAGCAAGTTCTATTCAGCTGCCGTTGCTTCATCTTCCGCACTTTTCAAAAAACCGGCGTCGTAATACATCGGGTGTTGTGAGGTTCATGCATTCAGATGGTCGCATGCGGTGAGATGAATTCCATAGAGTTTTGGGTTGTGTTACACATGATGGTGTCATTCATGCATTCTATCTACTTGTAAGCTCACCTTTTTTTAATAGGAATGTAGTCATTGATTGTGGAAAAACGTTTTATGATTCTGCATTATCGTGGTTTGTAGAATATCGACTTCGGAATATCGATGCGGTGATTCTCACCCATGGTCATGCCGATGCCATTTTCGGTACAGTTGTATAGTTCAAGTTATTATGATCGAGTTTGTATCAGATGGGTCTGATCCCACTTGGATGATAGGGCTGGATGAACTACGTCAATGGACGATTGGTGGTGAGGATAGGAGACTTCAAAAAATAGTAGATATTTATTTGGATCAAGAAACTATGGAAGTAGTTGCTCGTGCCTTTCCCTACATGGTCGATAGTGCAAAAGCTACGGGTAAGAATCTGAATGCCACATCCATTTACCAACATCGTGTTGAATACAAACCAATAAGATAAACTAATCGTGTCATGAATCTGTTTTACACATTTGATCGAGATGTAGGAGGCGGCGATGTACCCTCAGTCCGATTCAACATCATTGAAAAAAATGCAGATGGACCAATCCCATTTTTGATTGATAACGAGCTTACAGTCATTCCATTCGAAGGTGTAGCTTTAATGACTAGGATCTTGTTTAAATTCAATGGCTGACTTTAGTAGAATATATTGATGTATACGCTTGATGTTTGCTAGTGGAGCATGGAAAGAATGGAACTAAACCCTTCATGTCGCTTGGGTTTCGCTTTGAAAATCTAACTTACATCTCAGATGCAAATGCCATACCACCGCGAGCTGGCAGTATCATCAAAGGATCAACCCATTTGATTATAGACGCATTGAATGGTATGTCAACCTCTTGAATTCATTTCAATCAAATGGAAAATCCATATCCATTCTTTTCAATTATTGTATAATACATCCCAATTTACATGCGTTTATGTTTCAATGGGTTAAACCCTACTAGTTGAACCGCACTGCTCGCATTTTGGGTTTGATCAGGCCATACACGAATGCATTCTTGCTTTAGCCAAAGGCGGTAAAGGATACTTTACAGGGTTAAGTCACAGCATGGACTATGACGACTTGCAAGAGTACATTGCATCAAAGCAATCACCCAAAGATGCAGGAATTCATATCGAATGTGGATTTGATGGACAACGTATTCCTATTCACGATTAATGCTTTAAAAATGCCGCGTAACGTGTTGAAATAAATCGGTTACTAAATGATGGGTTTAAAATAACCCAGTTTACATTACAAGTCTCGTAGAATGATGATTGCAATGAAATCTTTGGAGTTTGGGTAGATGAATTATGGTTTGTTGGTATCCAGATTTAAATTGTAAATTCAACATTTATATCAGTTTCATCAATGTGTTTGTTTTTGCGGTATTTATAGTTGACAAAATCCTAATACAGTAGTCGATGAGATGCAACATGTGTTATCAATCATTTTCAATATGATATGGCATGAATTGTCTTGCCATGTCATCAAACATCAAGTGTATGAGAATATGTCAGATGAATAGATATACATAGTGTAGCAGGGTAGTACGGGTTTAATTGATGGCATGTCATTTTGAAAAACCAGATCGTGTATGCAATAGTACCTTTTATTTATCGATAGTTTTTAACCTTGACAAAAAGTATCTCATGAATTGGATACACGATTATCAAGTGAGCATTATAACCAAATGCTAAACTAGTTCAATACAACAGCCTATCTAGTATTTGACTCAAAAAAACACTCCATAGTGTAATGTATTGTCATTGATGCAGAATTGAATTGTGCGGATCAGTTTGAAAAACAAGAGTATTCCCATTCATGTATTTCATGAAATAATGGATCCGTATGCGGTTCAGTTTTTTCAACATGAGTAGAATCAGTAGTATTTGAGAGTGTCGTGCCAGCAGAATGATGGATTGAACTTGACGTATTACCTATGACGGTATTCACAGGAGTTGTTAATGGTATGGTAGGCGTAGTGATCAGTAATGGATCCAAAACAGGTGCAGGAAACAGAGTGTGTGGCATAGGTGTGAGATTAGAGCCAGGAATAATAAGAGGATGATGTGAAGCCTGCAGTAATTGCTGTTGAAATTGAATCTGCTGTAGGAATAATTGCCGAGAATGGGGTATTGAATTTATGGGCTGCAGTGACAAGTCTAAAGGGGGAGAAAATGCTGGATGCTGTGAGAGTAAAGTTGATGATTGAACATGTTGAGCATGCTGAATGTGAGCAGAAACATCAGATAGCATATCGCCAGTTGTAACGTAAGCTGCAGGAGATTCAGCCATTATAATTCCAATAGGACTCACAGTTCCGGATGCAGTATCGGTTCCAGCATCTGATTGATCCTGAGTATCAGGTAATTGTGGTAAATCCATATCCTTGGCAGCCAGTTTAATGGCTTCAATGACATATGTTTTGTTTCCCGATGCACAAATGGTTCGAACGACTTCTGAATAACTCGGTGTAGGAGAGAGTCTCGCGCTTAAAATATCCATTGTAGTACAGAATGCTTTTAGTGCAGAATCTACAATGAATTTTTGGTTTGTAGTTAAAGGCATCATGACACAAACGGGTAATACCAGCGCAATGTTGAATAGATTTGCAAGCAAAAGAACAAAAAGCGATCCAAACTCGGCACCATTTTGCTGAAGAAGTGAAATGAGTTCCAGTGCACGGGTGACTGCCTTGAATGATTCGGTAAAGTCTTTTGTAGTGTAGATATATTCAGGTGTTTGAGTTTCGAGCCTATCCAGTAAAGTGTAGCGATAGAGTGTGACACGAGCAGCAAACAAAGATGTGGAAATGAATACAGCTCGCCATTTATTCTGCAGCCATTCGAGTGTCAATGGATCCTTGTCTTGATATTCCAAAGGTTTAAACAGCAATTCTGGCTGTTTTGCAATATCGGGTAAAAAAGCAGCAAAGTCATCGAGTGAGCGTTCAAGTGATAGTTGAATGGCAGGATTGATGGTCATTTTAATGTTGGCCGCGTCTCGATTTGCCAATACAATACGACCACTGATCTTGGCCAGCATGATCTGACTTCCTTCTATACCGAGATGTGGAAGAGAAGGAACAAAGGGTAAATCAGAAGTCATTAAAGAGATTTCCAATTGAGCACGTTCCAATGCAGCAGCAGATGAAAGCTGATTGAGATTATATTTTGAAACGGGTAAAGAGAGTTTGCAATCAGAATCTCGTACAGCTTCGATGCCAACTTCGGTTGTTAGCAACCAACGATCAAACATGTAGATGGACCACCAAACATTACGCATGAGAGATTTATAGAAATCATTTTGAGCTTTTGAGATGGCAGATTCGTTGTTTAAACCCAAACGCATGGCCATTTGAACAACACTTCCGTAGTAATAAGTGACTCTTGGTCCTGAGAATTTAAAGAGTAGATTAGAACATGCAATAGTGAAACCATTTAGAAAAGTTGCCTAGAGCAATTTTACCTCGATCAGCACTGGACACCATGGTGATTAGCAATAATCCAAAGATGGAAGATACTTCTGGCTGTTCAAACATGCTGGCAATACCAGTTTTTGCAGCCTTGTAATAAGCAACAAACAACTCATGACACTTGGAAGCAGGCAATAAGGAAGCAGGAGCAAACAGAGCAGCAAGTGCACAAACAGCAAAGGTAACCAAAGGACTCTCTGCACAACAATGGGTGATCTGTTCAGCAGTCATAAGACAGATGTTTGGACGAAGAGAGTCGATAAAGTAAGCTTTCAGTTCTTCTCTAGCCAACGGAGGATTACTGATCGTTGCTATAGGAGCGAGGAAAGACTGAGGATCAACAGGATCGTTACAAGATAGAGAGTTGGTTTGCTGATGCTGACCTACAATTGCTTCTAATCGTTCGAGTCTGTCCTGTAAAGTTTGAGCTGATGAAGGCAGATAAGACGATGCGGTGACAGCTGAAGATGACATGCCATGCGTAGCAGACAGATTGGACTTGCGAGGCCTGTAAGAACACAACAATCCGGACTTTCTGCAGGCAGAACAAGAAGGACGGAGTCGATCACACTTTGATTTCTATACAGATAATTAGCTGATGATGTGTGTAGACAGTCAGGATAAATCAATTACCTTTGATACGCAATGAATGCATGTCAGAGTAGCTCGAATGGCTCGAACTGGCTCAAATGACATTGACTGTCGTATTCACGGAGTGCAGAAACACAAATTGTTTAGACTGTCGGCCGTGTAAAAGAATTTACTGTAAATCGTTAATCGCTTGTTTTTGTATAAAACAAATATTTCGCATTGCCTCGATTTCTTGCTGGTTTATTCAACGACTAAAACTGCAGTTTTTTTTATGATAAACGCGAGCGTACAAGTCTTGAAATGAGTCTTTAAACGATTCTACACTCAAACTTTCTAATCATAAAATGTCAATCTCAATTCAAACTTGCTCTTTGTATTGTATAAATACTCATTTTATAACAAGCGCAGCAGATATTCAACACCGCAAATTACTGAAAATGCTTCATTCCACGTGAATCAACTGTAAAAGAAATACAATGTCAAATTACTACTCAACTCGATGATTCTCAAACCATGGCAGGTATTCAAGAGAAAAAAGAAAATGTTGGCAACTCTACGCAAATTGCATCCAGAAATTCAAATCATCACTACAGAGGATTATAATACTGTTGAAATCACCAATACTATCTCAGTTGATGCTTCTTGTTGGTTGATCGCTCTCAATGCTTCGTACGATTCGAAAATTACTGGAATCATGCTTGCTGATCTCTTTGGTCGCTGTTCTGGATTCATTCGTTCTGAAATGTTCTTGGGTGCAATGCCACATTCATTCATATTATTCAACTCTCCCCAATCAGCTTATAACTGCTATAAACTGCTAGACAACACTTTAATTTCTCAATGGAACAACAAACTCTTGCTCTTGGCTCAGCTGGACAAGTGTTGTGATCCTTTACCTTTATTCCCTCAACGACCCATCACTACTGCTTCGGATGCTGCACTCGCTATTCCTGGTCTATATCTTGTTCCTGATTTTATATCCGTCTGTAACAGTCTAGATTTGGTTTGCCATTTGAAATCTCATTGGACATCTTGTCCTATATCGACTGATCCTGCATGGAAATCTTTACAGCGACGACGTGTTCTTCATTTTGGTTACAGTTTCGATTACTCTCGAAACGAGATTGACAGAACTGTCGTTGGATCGGATCATGCTCAGTTACCCCATATGCCTGAATGGTCTGTTTCTATTCTTGATCAGTACACAAAACTGTTTCCTCAATATCCATTTCCAAATCAACTCACCATCAACCACTACTTTCCTGGAGGTGGTATTGCTCCTCATTCAGATAGACATTCGTCATTCATAAGCCCTATTGTGATCATCTCTCTAGGCTCTGGTTTAGTCATGGAATTTCGTAGAAAATCTTCTCTTTCTGATCCTACATATACCACTGTACATGTTTACTTGCCCCCATGTTCGTTGATGGTGTTGGATGGTGACGCTAGATTTGCCTGGGAACACGCTATTCGACCTCGCACCATGGATCTGATTGATGGCAATGTGGTTGAACGCAGTGAACGGTGGAGTCTTACTTTTCGAAATCTGAGAGAGTTGCATGATGTGTGTCAATGTGGATACACTCATTTGTGCAATTGAATCAAATAGTTAAACTCGTTCTTCATACACAAGTTTTTATTTGTTTTTGGATAAAAACGCATCGACCGATTCAACGCAAAACTCTGGAAACTCGGCTACAATAGAATGTCCACAGTTTTCCTTGACCACCATTTTTAAGCTGGGCATGAGGTGCTGCAACTCGGCTGCGTGAATAAACGGCACCACTTTGTCCTCGGTACCCTGAAAATAAAAAGGTTAAAGTGCTACACTTGACAAAAACTATACAGTTTACAACTTACCCAAATGGCCATGGTTTTATTTGGATGAGATTTCTCTATCCGAGCAAAATACTCATCATTTCCCCCAAACTTGAAATGCAGTACGGTGGAAAAATAAGAACGAAGATAGCCTGGATGATACCGAATCATGAACGTATTGAGTTTTACCAAATGAGTCAGGTTATCATTGGTGTGTTGATCCAGCACAAAATTCTTTTGAGAAAGCTTGCACAAAACATCTACACCAAAAGTATAGAAAATAAATGGACCCAGAATGGGAACATGTAAAATCCAAGAAATGGGAGGAAGTTTCTATTACATTCCAGCATTCATGTAAGCAGTGGTTTCGTTTGAAATACAAGAATAAAAAATAGATTCTGTAGCCTACCGTCATCAAGCCAGTAGGTGCAATAAACATGACACTCTTTGCTAGTTTAGGAAACTTGGCAACAAAATGAGCAGTAATTGCACCACCAAGTGAATAACCAAGAATATGTGCACTAGTCCATTCGATTTTTTGCAGCAGCATAGCCAACTGAGCAACATATAAATCCTGAGAGTAATTTACACCAGGCGAATCAGAGTAACCTCGTCCATAATGATCTACAGTAAACCAAGGATTTAGAATTGACACTATCCAACATACTCCAGTCCAACACATTACCATAAATAAGAATCCGATAGCCTTTTTTAGCCAAGGCATTCATAAAAGAGGGAAAGCATGCTCCTGGACATGAAATGCCATGAACAAACACAATCTACATTGATATTCACAATAACAGAAATGAGTCGATTTTGTTCCATGGGTTGTCATCAATAGTTTATAATCAACCTTTTCACCATCTTCTGGTCCGATCAAGAAATAATGAGTCTTTCCAAACGGAAGGTCAGCATAAGCCGAGCCTAGTAAATATTAGTATTCAGTGAATCATCACAATATATAACGTAACAATTCATCATCGACTTACTATCCCAAAACTTCTCTTTATAAATTGCATGAGATGACTTGACATCTGCCAAGTTTCCAAGAGGTTGATGATCATGTGGTACAACTTTTCTGTAGATGTAAACGAACGCAACAGTAAGACATAACCCAGTAAGTAACAGCGTACTTCCACATGTAGAAGTCATTTCACCGCCGTATTCGCGTAAATGGAATACTTTTTATCTTGCGGTCAAAAAGTATTTCGCTTAGAAATTAAACTGGTTAAAAATAGTTATTTTCAGTTGAATTGCTTAGATTCTCAATCCTTGTTTGGGATTGCTTGTTACATTCTTTGAGTTATTACAGCAGAGTTTAGGAATTAATATTATGAATGTCTTACATTGTGACATTGTTGCTTGCTGGCAACCCATTTTAATTTTAATGGTGAATATCGCTTGTTTAAACTCTAAAAAACAATATCGAATCAATGACTATCTATCATGTAATTTGACATATTTAATGATTTCATGTTAATACAATTGTGAAATGCAATAGAAAGGGTTTGAACTAGTTGAATAATAAACACTCTTTAAATCCATTTCTGATACTATTCTTGTAGATATTGAATTAGACTATGTTGATATTCATTAGATCAACAGGGTCAATACAACCTTGCTTTCAATCTATATCTTGTATGTCTGCTATTCAATGTATTCAAAGAAACATGTCAACTAAGAAAGGGTTGGCTGTTGTCACTGGAGCATCGAGAGGAATTGGGTTGGCTGTTGCTCATCAATTCATTCAAGCTGGCATTCCTACAGTTCTTGTAAGCAGAAACTTGCCAGTACTTGAGCATATACGATCACAACTGATTCAAACATCCGGCTCTTCACTCTTGCCTGATATTCATATTCGTATGACTGATGTATCAGATGCTTCTCAAGTAGATTTACTCTGTAAAGTAAGTGGAATGTCCAATCTTGAACTCATCCAGATGCTAACTCGACTCTATTAGGAACTGTCTTCATTGGGTCATATTCAGTATTTAGTCAATTCTGCTGGTGTGTCACTCAACAGTCTTCTCATAACAACTACATTAAACCAGATTGAAACAACAATTCATACCAACTTGATGGGTACAATCTTTATGTGTAAAGGTGTCTTGCGTAATATGGTTAAATATCGTTCTGGTTCCATCGTTAATGTTGCTTCAGTTGTTGGTGTCAACACTGCAAGTGCTGGTGCGTCCATCTACGCTGCATCAAAAGCTGGTGTAGTAGGTAATCGAATCTTGTTGAATCCTATTGAATCCTATTGAATCCTATTGAATCTTTGCTTCTAATTCAACTCTTCATATATCAATTTTAGGCTTTACAAAATCTATGGCTGCAGAGGTGGGTGCAAAGGGAATTTATGTGAATGCTATCGCTCCAGGATTTATAGAAACAGACATGACTGCAGACATTTCTACACAGAAACGACAAGATATATTGAACAAGATTCCATTGGGTCGGTTCGGTACTGCTGACGAAGTAGCCAAAGGAGTTTTTTATTTGGCACGAGCATCTTTCACTACAGGTCAATGTTTGGTTATGGATGGTGGACAGACAGCATGATGGATTCTTCAATCTGAAATACTTGAAATACTACCAAAAAATAAATGACAATCATTTTGAAAGATATTCAATGCATTGGTTTATTCATTCATGCAGATATATTCATCTCCAACACGCTCCATAAACTCTTGCAAAACCTGTCGAACCTCGAGTCGATCTACACTCATCATTCGAATAGCAAGTCTAAAGTATCTTGGTAAATGCTTTTTTAGAGCCTTGAGTTGAACCCCTTTGCTTTTTCCATCATTGGTTTCAGTAGGTTCGGAATGTGCAATTCCTTTTTGCGACCACCAATCTCCAGTGCTCAGTAGTTCGCGATAGAATAAAACAACAATCGGACTCCATAACACAATTTCTCTCGAATGCTTTACTGCATCTCCTAGAAACACAATGTAACGTTCAAGCAAATCCATACTTTGCTTAATCAAAGCTTCCATGACCGGATTCTTGGTATGTTCCTTCAACCCTACACTGTCTTGAGATTCAGTAGACGCTAGAGTGGTTGGTGAATCCCCAAGAGTTTTATAAGCACCAAAAAGCATCACAATCAGAGTCGAAAAACTAACAGTTTCTTGCTTGACTAGGTTTGGAAGTTGAGATACCCATCCACGACGCCATATTGCATGACGAAGATCGGTTAGACTGTTGAACGATCTAGCTAGAGTGTAACTTGCATACACGCATTTGAGAATCCGATCACGATCATGAGCTGTCATGACACCAATCGCGTAGGTCTTGCCTCCCAATCGCTGTACTCCATCCGTACAAGATACTGTGTCCAATGAGGATGATATATCTGTTAGACAGAAATCACGAACAGTCTGAAGAAGCTCAAGATGAGTTACACACTTGATAATCGTATGATCAAAATCAAGATCATCTAGTGCTAACGGTACACCCGTCTCTCTTGCCACTGCATGTGCCGACTCCATAATCTCCGACATGTCTATAATATAGTTTTGTGATAGATCTCGATTTAGCGTCGACAACGATGCAATCGCCGCGCCTTGTGGATCATACCCATCCTTTACATTATTATTAAGTGTAGTCGTACCATGACTGTTTTCTAGATCCGGATTAAACGGTCCAGAGCAATTCAACAACTCCACAGGAAGCGTGCGTTTGAATGCTTCTTCAATACTGTCAACCAGCCACGTCCATTTGCCCTGTTTTGCCAGTTTATGGACATTGTTCAACAAAAATTGTTGGAAACAAATCTGACCTGTGGCAGCAAGTTTATCATCCTTTTTACCCATAATAAACAGTATTCGCTCCAATGAGTTTTGTATGAATTCTTGACCACCTGTATCCGGATGCTCTGTGTTGTCACTTGATCCACGCACCAAAAGATCAAAATGCAACGAAATCATTTCAATCAACAATCGCAACCCAAGAATCAATACTGCAGAATTGGCCTCCCCGAATGCAGGCTCGTCGGCAGGATCACTCAGATCTTCAAATATTGGCGAAATAATATTTCGATGGATCGTACGCCAGTACTTGGAATCAAACAAATGACTAGCTGATCGAAGCATATCAAACAAAGTCTCAAGAGTATGCGTGCGTACAAGAACACCCTCGGACTCGATAACAACCCGTGAAAAGGCGGATAGGATAGGAAACCATGATAAATAAAAATGTCCTTCAGAAACACATCCATTTGGCATAAGATAGGCTTGCTGAGGAAGGTTGTTGATTCGAGGAGCACCAGGTGAGGAAAGCGATACGGTTCCGGCAGTCACACCAGTACTTGCCGAACTCGATTGAAGCGTGGGAGCCGCCCCACTTATAGGATACACACTCGGTCGCTTTGTCCGCGGTTTACTATTTGGTAATTCATATTCTTCTTTGGCTCGTTCCACCAATGATTTTGCACAGGATTGAAGAAGCTGGATACTTCCCATCACTAGTTCGTCATGTGCTGGTCCTTGGCCTTTCAACAAGGAAAACTCTGCCAAACAGGATACCAAATCGACAAACCCACCAGTAGATACCACGTCTTCAAAATAAGTACGAAATATCATTTGAATAGTGGAAAAGGCAATCTTGGACAGGCGTTCATCGCCTTTTCCTGCTTTAGCCAGCACGACAAAAATCGATTTCCATCCTGATCGAATGGATGTTGCTTTTGCAGTAATCATATGTGTAATGGATTGTAAAACAAGTTCTCTGATAGCAGGTGATGTTGTATGCCGGATGATCCACTCAAAGCTTCGTAAATATTCGTGCTGAGATGAGAAATGCCCCAATTCTTCCCGTTCAAGAAATTTCATGCACAATTGCCGTAGCGAATCAACTGCAAATGTAGCTACATGCTGATTTGGATGGCATGCAACTATACTAAAGTGGGGCTGCAAGATTCTCCAAATCTGCGTCCATTCAAAACGGATACGTGTAACATTGTAATGTGCAACTTCAACAATTTTTTGTAAAAGATACATACGCGGTGGACCAGGTGTAGCAGTCATAATAGGCTGTCCTTTGGCATCAATACCGACTTCTTCCAACGATACTTGGCATACCGCTCTAAAAAAATGAATAATGGCTGTAGCTGACAAGTTGATGGTTTTTGAAAAAATACGGTCAATAACAATCAGAGACGTTTGACTTTGAAAATCAGAAACAAGATGTTCTAGCGCTGGAGGTATTTTTTTGGGTAGGTGATCGCCAAAAGACGAACTACGGTATCCCGAATCTGTTGTTTCTCCACTATAAAAAGAGCGATCACTAGTGGATTTGTGTGAATCAGTAGATCGATTATCTCGTAAAGACGACCCTACATTCACCTCCATATTGGGTTGTGCAGAATGCAGTACAGCCATCTGCATACGCTCGATTTGGGAAATGGTTTTGATAATTTGCACCCAGCTTGACTCCATTGACTCTGCCAAGTCCTGTGACAAATCAATCAGAGTGCGAATCGCCATGACATTTTTGGGCTTGATGTTGTAAAAATTGCCAAGACTGGTAAGTTTGGCCAGAGAGCTCACAAATGCATCACGTTCAGTTTCCAATTTAAAGGTACATGCAATGCGAATTGCTCCTGAAAAGCCACGTAGACATAGTGTAGAGAGATCTGGTTTAGCCATGTTTGACAACTTTGAAGCAAAGTCAATATTCTGTAATCCTTCGTCAACAGCAGACTCAAACAGCAAACTAAACGTCGCAACAAGAGCCCCAGCTGCCATGGCAAACAT
>NW_006281106.1:164055-165568 GCF_000203795.2 Batrachochytrium dendrobatidis JAM81
AAGAACCGGCCTTCATCAGCATCTGACTTTTTTTTTGAATCATATTGACCTCTTTTCTGTACATGTCCATACGCTGACGATCGTTGAGATCACCAGCACCCCAGCCCATCGTGATGCGAGCCAATTTGCCATTTGCATGTTCTTCTTCCATAATAATCTCGTTTTGAGCAATCTCGTCAAACACGGCATCCAAAAACTCTTCCGGTAAATCACTATCGCCATTGATTCCTTTGTTGTTTTTGATAAATGCCGGCTTGTCCATACGGTTTTTGATTTGACTTGAATGTTGATCGGTATTCAACATCATGACAGAAAACGCCAACGTATAGGCTGCATCAGCGTTGGCAAAAACTCCTGGATTGCTTTCACAATACCTATCGGCAAATTTTTCCATCATACGATCAATTTTCTGTGCTTCTCCAGGAAGACGGAAATGTTGTAGAAAAAACCGAAGAGCTGCCACAAAAGCCATACCAGAAAACTCCAAAGCATCTACAAAAGCATGCATAACCTTGATATTGTGTGGGTCGCCCTCGCCAAGATAAATGCCAATAGCACTTTTGCTAAGCTCAGGAGTGGTCAACAAAAATTCTGAAATAGATTCTGGATCTAGTGTAATAAATTTGATGTCGGCAAGAGCTTGAATTCCTTTTTTAGGACTTTGATTAAATATACGCACGGCACGACGAAGCAGCTGTTTGCGAGAAACGACTTGCTCCATATCTTGCTGATTGGTTTCGGCAGGTTTGGATATCAGTCCGTCAACGAATTCTTTCCGAATCGTCTTGTCCATGGTTACAGATAAAAGAGGGTTTCGATTGCCTACAACAACAGTGCGTGCATGGTTTGTGGGTGCCAATGCATCCATAAAAGCAGTAGCTGTATCCGAAAATCCATCTAGAGATTTGGTAGCGCTAGAAGGGCCCGCGTATATTGGCCCACTTTTATCGTTGAGTCCAACCATTGTTAAAGGCTCCAAGCTACCAGCTTGATCAGGATTAGCACTATCACTGCCAGTTTGATCGGTAGACTCAGGCAACAGTTGTGAAATGTCATGGTTTTGGACTATAGGCATATCTTGTGGTAAAGGTTCTTGACACCATGTATCCAACGATTGGATCGCAGCAACCAATGCACACAGTCCTTTAATCTTGAGTTTCTGGTCTTGTTCGCGAATTAGCTCAGCCTTGGAATCAAGCCCTACAGCAAATCCAACAATTGCAAACGAAGAGTGGGATGCGGATTTAGACGACAAATCTGCTCTTCCCTGAGTGATTTTGGCACAGATATTAATGATTTTTTCAAATACAGAACTAGTGGCCATATCACAATCGTAATTCACATATAAATCTACAAGGGTTTGTGGAGTTTCACAGATTTTAACTAGACCTTGAAGAACAATACTTTTTTGTTTATAAGTCGAGTTGCCCATTTCAAGAATCTGAAGATAGATGGTGGATAATAAAACTTCCACTTCCACTTTGAGCTTGTCGCGATAGTATCGGATGACAAG
>NW_006281106.1:165968-190944 GCF_000203795.2 Batrachochytrium dendrobatidis JAM81
AGTATTCTGGGAACCAGAAACAGCTTCAGATTCAAGCGTCAGCTCTGTGTCGGCATCAAGTGACCGAGTTTCAACAGATTTAAACTCATTTTCATCTTTAATGGTCTGAATGACTGGCAAAGATTCATCAGAAACCGCTAATGTGGTAGTTATGGCTAAACCTTCGGAACTTCCCTGAGGCTGTTCAAAAGTAGTATCCATTTTGGAAACAGCATAGGGTTCCAGATCAATCACAGACGAAGTTCGAGGAAGTTTTGTCAAGGGAGCACCTGATTCCAAAGCCTTGGTGAGCACATCGGCGTATCGCTCCATTCGAGAAAATATCAAGTTGACCATTTGAGTAAGTGATGCCTTTGCAGTCACTTCATTTACAGAGTTTTTCTGTCCATTGGCATGAATTGCAAAGCAAATTTGAACTACACGTAAAAGGGATCGCTCATGGACTTCGCACTCGGTAGATGTCACTGCAGTTAATAAAACCTGTAACACCTGAAGCTGAAGAGCTTCTTCTGCAGCATTTGATTGTTGGTTGTTGATTGAGGATATGACTGTAGAAATAATTTCATCCATTAGAAATGTATTTTGAAGCAGTTGTTTTCCAATAGAAGTTTCAGATGCAAGCTCAGCAGCAGATTTTGTTGGAGAGTTTACTGGATGATTAAATGAGGTTGATGCAGATTCAATATATTGAGTGCCAGTTTCAAGAGCTGGCGTATCACTATTTGCATTTTCAGATTCAGCGACAGATACGTCCGTAGGATGAGTAGGAGATGAAAGTGATGCAGGCTGTTTTTGAAGTTGCGGTGCAGCAGCAGATGGAGGATCATCTGGTTTAAATAAATGAGAAATAGAGAATCTACGACCAAAAAAAGTTGGCTGAGACGTAGCAACAATATCATTTTCCGAATCAATGGGATTTCCTGGAAGGGCACCACGAAGCAGATTATGCGCAATGAGTTTCTGAAGCAAGTTGAGAGCGGTTTCACGAATTTTGACTGGTTTTGAAGGATTTAAAGCGATTTTGAAAGGATTCCAATACCGATCAGCACTATAGAATTATATTTCAGCAACATGGATAGAAAGTGATGACAGTATTAGTAGAGCGATTCCAAGTCTTCAATTCAGATAAAAAGTAGAATAAACCAGGTTTTTGAATAACGCAAAGACTAGATTGAATCCAAGATAAAGAGTATTTATACAAGTTTGAACAATATTGAAAAAAGTGGGAATAGCATATTCATTTGATAAGAGTCGGAATAGCGCAGTCCAGCAAGATCTAGCAATCGTCAATCTTTTCCGACACTCCAGAACAGAGATTACAACACAAATCCAAGCAGCAAGAATCGAGGAAATCAAACAGTGCGAATAGCAGCAACACTACACAACAGTGCAATCATCGATATTACAATGGTTTACCTTATCTTGGAAGGGTCATCCCCAGCCAGCTGCAATGCTTTCTGCTGAGCAGCAAAAGTTTCCAACGCTTCTTGTACAGACTCACGCAAGTCCTTGAACTTTACGCTTTCAGCGAGAAGCCGCTCCAGGCAATGCTGCAGCATGAATGGCAAATGGTTGATAACAAGAGCAGCTGAAGTCGTCGAGAAGCGAGTTTGAAACTGCGTTGAATTTGGCCATAAATAATTTCAGTATAAAAATATGGCCAAATTAATATCAAATATTTGCCCATATTTTTATGTGCAAATTTGCATCAAAATTGTTGGGTAAACTTTCGAGTAAATTTATTGTTGTTGAGTAAACTCTCGAGTAAATTTGTCACTGTACATCATGGATTCTCAACCTATTTACTATTCATCTGAAAGTACTTTCAGCTCTAAGCTCAAGCAAAACAATCATGCATTGAATTCTTTCATTGCATCTGCTGAATCCATAACCAATTTTCAAGATTCATTAAAAACTTCCAAAGTATTCAATGATCCTGTTCATGGTCACATTGAACTGGATGGTGTCTGTATGCAAGTCATTGACACACCACAATTTCAACGACTTAGAGAACTCAAACAGACTGGAGCAGCTTGCTTTGTTTTTCCTGGTAATGTCCTGATTGCATTCGTCTTGATTGTATTCAGTCTTGATTTAATTTATGATTTCATGGATTAATTCACTTTCATTCAGGTGCAACTCATACTCGCTTTGAGCATTCAATCGGTGTATGCCATCTTGCAAATGAAATGATTCAGCATTTACGCTACAAACAGCCTGAACTAGGAATCACTGATAATGATATCAAATGTGTCCGACTTGCTGGTCTCTGTCACGATCTTGGACATGGTCCTTTCTCGCATTTATTCGATTCAGGAATTGTCGCTATAACTCATCCTGAATTAAAATGGTCCCATGAGCAAGGCTCTGAAGATATGCTGGAATATTTGGTCAAGGATAATTCTGTAGATATTACACACCAAGAGGTACTGATCTAAAGATTCGATTGTTTTTGAAATGCTTTGCTAATCAGCATCTATTCATTCTGTTGTTTTTAGCTTGAATTCATCAAGGATCTTATTCACGGAATTCCCCGTGGATCATATCCACAAGCTCAAAAAACTTATTTGTTTGAAATTGTCGCAAATCAGCGCAATTCAATCGATGTTGACAAGGTATGCACTGCTTCATCTTTTTTACTCATTCTTTATACTCGAGTTATTATTGTTCATTTAATAATTGATATTTTGTGAATGTTAGTTTGATTATATTCAACGAGACACGCTACATATTGGACTAAAGTCTAGTCTAGATGCTGGCCGTCTCATTAAATTTGCAAGAGTAGTTGATGGTCAAATATGTTTTCATCAAAAAGAAGCCATGAATCTTTGCGAGGTAAATGCTTTTATTAGTTTAAATCTGTTCATGTTTAAACTGCACGTTTTCTTGCAGTTATCTAAACTTGATGTCCTATATCTGATCAACCACCTATTCATTTTTTAGTTATTCCATACTCGCTACTCACTTTTTAAAAGAGTATATACACATAAAGTATCTGCTGCAATCGAGTATATGATTCAAGATGCACTGGTTGCTGCTGATCCTTATTTGAACATCACCAGTGCCATCAATGATATGGAAAGATATGTTCATTTAAATGATTCTATACTGGGTCAGATTGAACGATCAACCTGTCCAGAACTTGAAGCTTCTCGAGAAACGTTATTACGGATGCGCAAGCGAGATCTTTATCGTTTGGCAGATCAAGTGATTGTGCCTCAAGCACTTCAACAACGCTTGACAAAACTACACATTTCTCCCGAGTGTATTGTTCAATGCCACTTGGAGCTGTGCAAATCAGTTGAAAGATCCTCACCATACTCTACCCTGGTAGCCAACGATATTATTGTTCAATGGCTTAAACTCAACTATGCTACAAAAGATCGACATCCACTTGAATCCATCCGATTCTATCGAAAATACGGAAACGATGAATCTATATCGCTTTGCAAAGGTCAAGTTTCTTCATTCATTCCAGAACACTGCCAAGAACTCACTATTCGTGTATATTCCAAAATATACGAAAAATCTGGATATGTTCAACGCGCATTCCGTAAACTCCTCGAGCAAGTCAATCTCGAACTGGGTCAAGATCATCAGCTTGAAGGCATTGAAAAGGAAATGGTTTGTGATTTGGATACAACAAACAATGCATCTGCTATTTCAGTCTTTGATTCTGGGTCTGGAATTGAATCGCCAATTATTCCAATTTGTGATGACAGCAACAACGTATTTTTACAAAATGTCACTCCAACAAGAGATTCAAAAAAACGGTCTTGCAGTGTTTCCCCCAAACGTCATTCTACTTTATTTCTCAAAACTCACAAAGAGCATTTGGACAATCAATCAGAAGGCATGGTGTTGGATAAGTCTGCGCTCGACTATAATCACGACTCTTTGGGAAAAAAGCCAGTTTGTGAAGAATCGTCTAAACCTTGTCACAAGAGCTCGCATACGGCGGGACTACTTTCTGTCGAGCTTATTGCAGACTCTGCCTTGTCTATCCCAACTGATTTTGGTGCCAGTACTAGTCCGTTTAAACGATCACGTAAACCAGATACTCGATCTGGTAACAAGTAGTTGCTTAATGACAATCAACTCGAGTCGGCATTCCTAATTGAAATAAACTCGAGCTGTGCTATGTGTGACTAGATAACGGTATACTTGTGTTGAGATATCTTTATTTTAGTTATACAAACCATTCAAACCATTTCAAATCTAGTCATTACAGTCGTATTCACGTAAAATGGAACATTAAACAAGGGGGTTAAACTATATAAACAACCAATTCAAACATTCTATTTTACATGAACGCAGCTGTAAAATGATGGTCGGAATAGTCACATTGATTAAGATTTGCATATCTTGTGAATACGATTTAAATTAGAAAGTCAAAACCTTTTTGAAATGACATTTTAATCGGAAACAACGAATATTTGTATAAAACTCTTTGTTGAATGAATACAAACTTTTGCATATTTTCATGTCATTTGAATAGTTTTAAAAGATATTCAACAGTAATTCTCTTGAAGAAATATATTAATACACTTTTGGAACAAATTCAAAGTTTATCCGATTACAAAAAAGTGTTTCAATATTGACCATCTTATTGGTAAAAACATTAAACCAATAGCTAGATTCATATATCGCACTGATAAATAGCCGCTCATTTACCCAACATTAACATTCAAATCTAGAGTGATATCTGACCAGTATCAACTCCGACACAAGCGAATATCAACATTGTTCAAAAACCCTAATTTGTATTCCAATACAACTTCATCTGTATGGTATTCACAACAATTTCAACTTCTCAGAAGCATAGTTTACAACCGTCTACACTTGCAACTCTTGTTCTTGGCTCTTGTTCCCCTCGCATGATCCGTATTATTCCAGATATCTTGCCTGAAATCTTCAAATTTCTTACAGACAAGTCAGGAGTGCTGTTTTCATGCTGTCTAGTTAATAGAATATGGTATCAAGCTGCACTTAGACCACTGTACACATCACCCCGACTTCAATCAGTTTGGGCTCTACGAAAGTTCACTCAGATGTTAGTTGCTAAACCTTATCTAGCGCGATTTGTCTGGTATTTGGTGCTTTCTGAAATACGAACCACTATATCACCACATATTCTGTCACAGCTCATTCCACTGCTTACGCATGTTCATCATATTGATCTGAGCTATTGTAGAGAAATTCAGGATATACATGTTCAAACACTTACACGCCAATGTGGATCTGAGCTTACATCAATCATCTTGGCGGGTAACCGACACCTCACAGATGCAACGATTGAAGCCATTGCTAATTATATTGGAAAATCACTCGTCAGTCTATGTATTGATGAATGTCATCGTATTACAAACGGTGCATTATCGTATATCGCATCACAATGCACTCAACTCACCACCCTCAAACTCGCATCTACACAATCTAATCGGGGCGATATTAGTATTGCATCATTTGTATGGCCTACCACGGCATCTTGTTGCTCAACGTTGACCACGCTCCGACTTTACGATTGTACTGATATTACAGATACATCACTCATTCTCTTGGCTCAAGCTTGTTCAAACATCACTGCCGTGGAAATGTTTCGTCTTCCACACGTATCTGATATTGCTCTCATTGCAATCAGTAAACATACACAGCTTCATACACTTTGCGTAGGTGAAATGCGATACATTACCGATTTATCCATCTGCGAGGTGGGTCGTCAATGTGATATCCGGTCTCTTACAATATGTCATTGTGATAGTATCACGGATAGGGGAATGGTAGAGCTTATACGACATTCACCCAACATGCAGTTTTTAGATATCGCATTGTTGGGTGATATCACTCTTATATCATTGGTGGCCACTTCACAATGTTGTCCACTACTTCAAGATCTAGTTGTTTCGGGAAACTTGTACTCGGAAGGAATTCCTACTCGTGCAGTTATGGATATTGCCAAAACATTTGTTGGTTTAGGTTCGTTGACCATTTTTCAGTCGCGAGATATTGACATGGATGATATCGAGGCATTTGCTTTGGCTTGTCCAAACGTTGGCTGTATTTTTGTTCGTCAGTGTGTTAATATATCGCCATTATTAGCCGAGACATTTTGCAAGACACACAAGACAAGACTGATTGTTCAATAATTGCGGGATCAATGAGAATCCTCTATCAAGAGCTCAATGTATTCTTATTCGATAGTGCTCAAGTGTATCGTGTAAAGCCAGTTTATTGTAGACTGGCTTTACAATGCTCATCACTACCACGCTTTAACTTCAATATTACACATGATTAATTCGCATTCATTATTAATACTCCAACCTAAACTTATGCTCAATAAAAATCGATTATCGATATCAAATAAGAAAAATCTTTAGTAGATTGCATACATCATATTCCAAAACAACTAGAACAAGGAATGAAAAATATATTGATCAAGTAAAAATACTTGTTACAGTAGAAACCAATACAATGAATCGGGTTTAGAACCTGGCCAAATGTGCACATTTAAAGATCAGAAGGTGGTGTGCCTTGGCGGCTATTTGAAACAACCCGATTAGCTAGACGAGGAGTTAGTCGAGTCATTCCAGGCTGTGTTTGAAACTCGCCAGAAGAGTTGACTTCGGAAAATGTACTGGGATGATGAGGTTGTTGCACTCCAGAATTGGACATGTAGACAGTCGATAAAGGCTGGCTAGATAAAGAGTGAAAAGACCGATTTGCTGATGCTATGTTTTGAGGGTGATTACTCAATGAGCTTGAAGAACGAGCTGAAGGAGGTTGAGGATGGGACGTATCAAGTGGGGGAACCGAGGATATTCGAGCTGGCACATCAGCCATACGTGCCATAAAAGGTGGTTGGTGTTGCTTTTCGGTTGAAGCAAGATGCTGGCCATCCAAAACAGGTAAATCTTGTTGATTATCGCGTGTGACGCTTTGATCATTAGAAGTAGGCTGAGTCTCCATTGCAGCCGAGTCGTTTGATTTGACAAAATCATCATAGAAACTAGATGTAGACCCATTAGCTTGTTGTTGGAAGGGAGGCATCATGATTTTGGGTTGAGATTGCTCCGATGGCATTCCAAAACGAGTTGGTAAAGCTAAATTGATAGCAGGAACACTTTCTTTGGCAGCATTTGGATTAATTACATCGACGTATCTACTTCGAGCACTACGACGACTAGCACCGAGTGATCCAGTCGAGGGTTTGGAATTTAATGTTGGCCCCATTGGACCTGGTGGGGTTTCAGCAGATCCAAGAGTTGGTGCTCCCATGGCAGGCTTCATCTCAGTCGGTGCACCCGTTTCAGCCATATGTTTGATGGGAGGTGGTGCCAATTGTTTCTCAGGTCCACCAACTGGTTCACCACCCTTGGTAACCCATTTTTTAAGATCCTTGTCAAATACCAATGCATTTCCAGATGGAAGAAACGCTTGAGTGGCAGAGTCTTTATCATCAGGTTTAGATGGACGACCAAACATAGATCCAAAGTAGGATAAGATAGTTCGTGAATTGCGGGCCCCACCTGCCGGATCTGGAGTTCCTGCTGGAGTTGGGCTCGTCTTGTCTTTTTCAGTAGGTTGTTCAGATCCAGAATTGCGACGAACCGGTTCGGAAGGAGCATTTTCGCCAGCTTTAAGAGGAGATGAAGGTCGCAAAACAAATGCAGATTTGGCTTTTCGAATTGATTTGTTGTCAAATCCAAAATCGTCAACAGCATCAGGTTCGGGAGGTACTACGGGACTGAATGCTGGCAATGCACCAGCAGTACTATTAGCGGGAGGTGGGAATGCCAAGGGAAAAGATGGAACAAATGATGAATTATCAACTGCTTTTTTAGAAACATTTTGCAAAGTTTGACCAGGCAATTCTTGTGATGCACCAAAGAAAGGTCCAGTTAGTGGAGGTTGATTATGATTGGTATCTTCATGGATGCCATTACTGCTATAGTCATTTTTCTGGTAAGAACTCCAGTGCGTATCATTTGGAGGTTTATCATCTCGAGATTCTTGATTATTAGCAGCAGAAATAGATTGAGAGTCATTTTGGGATGGTTGAAAAGTCTGTGGATCTTCAGTATAATTATTCCATTGAGTATCTGCCTGATGTTGTTGCAGGCCATTTTGATTATCCTGATATGAACTCCAATGAGTCTCGTTTTGAAATTGCTGTTGAGTATCTTGATCATGATATGAATTGTAATAACCATTGTTTTGGGAATGCTGCTGGTCCTGTGCATGCATTGTATTCGTAGTTTGATCGCCAGTATCGGCATACGATCCATAGTTTGCATTTTGCTCATACACCTCAGCACCGCCATAGCCTGCGCTGGCATTCTGTTCATAATTTGCACCTTGTTCATGTACAGCGTTAGCAGCATACTCGGTGCTTTGATCATATGAAGTAGTTTGAGGATATCCGGCAGATGTATCGTAATTGGCAGCATAATCATAGTTTCCAGTAAACTCGCCTGTTTGCATCTCGTACTGATTTTGCTCCATATATGAAGGTTGCTGTAATTCCTGCCGAGTCTCTGTAGGATCAGCATGATAAGAAAGTGCAGGTGAAGTATGGGAAAAGCTGGACGCGTATGGTCCATGACCAGCATTCATTGGGGGTAATTGAGAAGTCTGATGTAAATCTGGTTGAGTCATACCATATGTTGGATACGAAACAGATCCCAGTGGAGCATGCTCTCCGGTACTAGATACGTTGCTAGGATGATGCTGGTATATATCATTAGCTGCTGATGAAACAAACGGCATAACTACATTTGAAGTACTTGGAACACCAATAGATGAAGTGCTGGTCATAGAGGTAGAAAGATGTGTCGGATTACTCTGAGTATGCCTTAATTTAACAATAGGAATCTGAGGCATCATTGAAAAAAACTCTGTTGTAGTAGACAAAGTGGTGGTAACTTCACTCATATTACCAGCCAAGGATGGTTGTGATGGAATGGATGACGATTGAGTAGATAATAGTCCATCAGTGTGTGATGTGGTCGGGTACATAGGTCCTTGAGGTTTCACAGGTTGCGTGATATCATCTTCTACACCAACAGCGTTGTTCATAAATTGCTCCAGTCCACGACCCAATGCCGCACCAGTGAGATTACTGCTAATCTTCCTTAGCCAGCCGCCAGAAGATGCATCATCTGCATCTTTTGCTGCAGCTTTAGATTCAAAAGAACTCATGCTAGTCAGTAGCTGATCGGTAAACTGGCAAAGCTTGTTGCAAAAAGTTTGATGAAAATATGGAGATCCATTTTTAAAGGTTTTTATAAAATGCTCAATACCCTCTGTATACTTGAATGCAAGGTTCTGAAACCCGAGATCAGATAAATACGTTGCGTACCAAAACTTGTAGGCCTGGAAATGTGGGAATCCGTTTGAAATTCCGCCACTTCCAAGAGTAAGTGCAAATTCCAATGTTTCAGTAATGTGGAAAGCATCAATGTCTTTAAAAAATGTGGTGGGTTGAGAAACGTGATTGGCCCCAAGCATAATGATTTTCGAGTTTCCAGAATTTAGCGTATCAGAACCTGTCAGCATGCGTCCTGCACCAACAGCCAGGAAACAAGTATGAGCTTCATTAACTAACCCATAGGTTGCCAATTGATCACCAAGCGCTAAAATAGCATCTGTGTCACCAGGTGTACGGTTTGCAAGAATAACAGAAAGAATAAATCGCCATCTATCAATGTATTCTTCTGGAGGCATGTTCTCAGGGCCAAATGGACCAGGCAGAAATTCATAAATAGCATTCGGACCAGCACCAGCAAAGAGACCGTATATTACATTGATACCGGGAAGTGGAACACCATGTGGCGGCTTGGTGGCAGGAGTTTGCAAGCCAGATCGTGAAAATTGCATAGTAACATCGGCATAAGTTTGACGATCCACATGACTGGAGATAATCAAAGCATGTGGCCACATCAAATTGGCTGTAGCAATTTGACATGCTCCCTTTCTATCACCCTCGAGCAGCATAGCATGCATTTCAAAGTGAGGATCATTGTGCTGTCCAGAGTTCGGCTTGGTAGATTTAGTATCAAGAATTGTACGTATTTGTTGTGCTGTTGATAATTCAGTTGCTTGATTGCCTGATCCCAGCATGACCCCATCCTGTTCAAGCGCAAGTCTTGCCATTTTCCATAGTAGTGTTTTTTGGCTTTGATAGGCGACGGTATTTTCAGAGTTTAAAAAACAGTTGTCAAGGTGCGAAATGAGTTTTTTCTTGTTCCAAATATTTCGCGAACAGACCAGAGGCCCTTTGCCTTCAAATGCAACTTCAATCTCCTTGGTTATGCCAGAATACAATATACTCTTGACATTAATGGTCAAAATGGGTCCTGGATAAGATTTTTCCGTTACTGTTGGAAGTCCGGTGTTACTGGTAAGGTATAAAACTTGTCGTCTTGGACGCATGACAACAAGTTTACCACCAAACCCGAACGAGGCAAAAACATGACCGCGATGACGCCTAAGAGGGTCTGAAAATTCCAAAGGTTTTTGGGGTTGTTGTGCTTGTACAGGAGACTGCGATATGGCCTGAGCATGTTGTGCGTGAGGATCGGTATAGGTGTTGTTGGAATAGTCATAGTTGGAATGTTCCTGTTGATCATAACCGTTGTAAGAATATTGAGACTGTTGTCCGTGGTATAACTGGGCCGGCTCTGCATAGTTTTGTTGCTGTTGATGTTCGTCAAAATGTGGCATATTCGATGAACCAGAAACACCTACATCAGGTACAAATTGATATGAAACCCCCGTTTCATTGTTCACCTGGGAGTAATCTGATTGTTGATAAGTATGATCTGTAGCGTATCCAGTTTGAGCTGGATTAGGTGCGTATTCAACAACAGATTTCTCATGTTCCGTTGCATGAGCAATCTGTTTTAAGGACAACCCACATTCACCACAAAACTTGGCTGTTGCTTTGCATTCGCATAGACAAGATGGACACTGACGCGTAGTCGATACAGGAGTATGTTCAAATGCATTTGTCAAAACTGGAGAGGTGGAAAGCGCATTTTGAGCCATATGATTATTGGATTTGCTGTAGCCAGATGTTACTGATGTCGTACTTAACGGCGGTGCTGGAGATAGCCGTGAAGATTTTGATTGAACGGCCGACGCCTCAGACAATGGCATATGGGCTGATGGGTTATAGGGTTCGCTAGGAAAATCATGATGGTATTGCTCAACATGACTAGGTGATGGCTGTCGTACCAAATGGTCATGAGTACTAAAACTATATGGATCTTGAATTTTCTTGTCAACTGGCTGTTGAACATTCTGGTGTTGCATAAAAGCTCCATCCCAGCCATATGCATTCTCATTTTGTCCTTGAGTATTGGTTGACTGGTTATATTCTACCTGATTCTGTTGATCGGGCATATTCTGTTGCTGATGATTTTCCTGATCATATACCAACTGCTGATCAAACGACTGTTGCTGAGAATCTAGTGTCTGTTGTTGATATAAATCTTGATGTTGAAGATTTGGTACAAATGATTGCTGTTGGTCATAAAACTGTTGATGATCCAATCCTTGAGAGTGGTTAGGAAATTGTTGTGGCTCACCATATCCAAGCCTCTGGTCAAAGTTCTGTTGCTGTTGATCAAAGTTATTAGGTTGATCTTGACCATAGAATTGCTGCTGGTTGGGATCGTGAATTTGTGCATACATTGCGTTATCAGCTGGCTGGTCATACATTGCGTTATCAACCGTCTGACCATACATCGTGTTATCAACAGTCTGACCATACATCGTGTTATCAACAGTCTGACCATACATCGTGTTATCAACCGTCTGATCATACATTGTGTTATCAACCGTCTGACCATACATCGTGTTATCAGTTGGCTGGTCATAGATTGCGTTATTAATCGGCTGAACATTCCCTTGTACAAATCCAAACGGATCAATACCGTTATATTGATTTCCAAACCCAAAAGGATTAGAAGCAGAATCAGCAAGATCAGCCAAAGAATTATGTTCAACGCTTGTAGAAAGACTTTCACGTTGAGACTCGTCTGCCCAAGCTATTGGAATAGGTGGCTCAACAATCGGTGCAGACATGTAACCATCATTCTCTGTCGTATGCGCAGTACCTTCGTAGTTGGATACTGAATGTACAATAGGCATGGGTAAAATATTTTCGTGCTGCTGAATGTCCGCACTGCTCAGATGTCCAAAAGAATGCAAATCATTACGCTCAGTCAAACTCTGACTGTGTGTATCAAATGAATCAGGCTGTATAGTTTGGTGCTGCTCGACGCTTTGTTGAAATAATGTAGCGCTGCCATGTACAGTAGCGTAATCCTCATAACCAACACCATTATGCGTGTTGGAATCAAAATCAGTAGCAAAATGCTGCTGAGAATCAATCATGGTATCATCATTTGACGCGATACCCTCCATTGAGCCATCATCTGCATGTGCATTATTATATAAACGCTGAAAATCTTGATTCTGATTTTGCTGGTTATGTGGTTGCATAGAAGAACCGTACTGATCAATCGTATTGGACTCAAAAGCAGGCTGTTGTTGTACCTGATGTGAAAACTCCGCATTACTAGTAGAGATATCACTGGGAATAAAGTGGTTGACCAACGATTGTGAAGTAACAGACATTGGATAAGCGACATTTGAATCAGAATAAGGAATTCCTGCTGTATGTGATGACTGTTGTTTGTTGACATCAGCCAAAGGAACGGATCCAAGAACTAGATCATCCAAATCATTTAAATTCTGCACATCGCTCGAATGAGTTGCTCTAAAAGCACCAACGTCATTATGATTGGGATTAAACTGCAGCGAATCATTTGGCGCATGATGTGTAGAATTGGTAAACAATGTTCCTCCAAGAGCAAAATCATAAAACCCAGCAGGGCGATCGCGAGTATCAATGTCATCAAAGGTGTGGTGGTTGATTTCTGTGTCATTTTGCATGACAACACCATTCTTTGGACCCAAATTTTTACCATTAGGGTTTGCTGACATGTCTACTGGTGATGAGCGATTAGGTGATAGAGCCAATTGGTTGGAGTGTTTTGAATTTGTCTGGATAGACTGGGAAGACACGCCATGCACAACAGAATTTGATTGCATTGCAGCATTAAATGGATTTTCATCTTGCAAATCAAGGTTACGATGATGTTCGTCAAAAAAAGATGCATTTTCTGGTTGTTGTACATCAGAAACCTCATGCTCAAGAGGAACAATGGCTGGACCACTTGACTCTGATACAACATTAAATACAGCAGTTTCTATTGGAGGTGATGAAGAGTAAGTAGTTTTAGGTTTGATTTCTTGAGTAGTAACAGTAGTAGACATATTATGCAAAGGGGGAGGTTCAAAAGAAGCTGATACAGTAGATTCGTTAACTTTTGGCTGTGATTGCTGCAATTGATGATGATGCTCATCCTTGGTATACGCTGGACTTTTTAATGGAGGTCCAGCAACCGTGACTGACGCGTTTAGAAGAGGTATGCCAGACTGAAAAGTTTGGTTGGGTAAAGGAGATGGAGGTTTTGGAGAAATGACTTTAGGCTGCTGATGGTTGTGTTTGGAACTTTCTTGATGGTATTGCACACCAGCAGTGCGTGTCAAAGACACATTGTGATCTACAGGTTGCGAAGAAGAGATTTGATCAAACCCAAATTCATCTATCAATTTTTGAGCATTCATATTTTTCTGCAAAGGACCAGTAGGGGGCTTAACGTTTGTTACACGAGTAGGTGAGTGTGATCCATTAGTAGGGACAGTATGATCCTGGCTAGTTTTAGTATTATGAACAGTGGTCGTAGAACCAAGACCAAACGAATCAAAAAACGATGCATGGTTTGATGTTATATTTGAAGTAGTTACAGTTTTTTTAGCACCATCAACCGAACCCAATGATCCAGTTTCGGTTGAAAACTGCGTGGAGCCAGACACAACGCGTCCTACACCCGTCGCATCGATTGGATTCCTCTTTGTATTGCTGGCCATTGAAGAATGTCTTTGGGCGGCAGACCCAGATGTAGACGTGGGTGGACGTGCAAAGGATCCTGTAGATGGTGGTGGACGTCGAGAAAGCATGCGAGGCGGAGGAGCATTGGCAAATCTACTCGTAGTGCCAGTAGTTGTAGTGACTGTATAATATTGTAATGAATTGGAACAAGAATTGAATAATCGTCAGCTTTCATATAGTTGTCATGATAGTATTGCACTGGATATGAATGTCTAAACTCATCAAAACCCCAATGCACAAGTATTTCTAAATCAGGACCATTCTGGTCCTGTAAGACTACACCAAAAATGACCCCTGCAAAAAGGACATTTGCACTCGAATCGAGAGCATTCTTTAATGATCACTTTTACTAGTCAGATTCTGGGACATGCATGACAGTCGTCATTGTCAAATCCTTACCTGATCCAGCCAATGACGCAGCTGAGTTTCCAGCAGTATTATCCTTGCTACTGGCATCGATAAAAGAATGTTTTGGCCCAGCCAATGCGGTATTCATACTGGTAGAGATAGAACCAGACAAAGGACTGTTTGGGTCGTCGTTCTGTTGGTGCTGGAAGGAACTCACGCTTCCATTAGAAGTGGTGCTGCCTTTGCTACCACTACGACGACGGTTTAGCACAGAATTGTGATTTGCACTAGAGTAAGACTGTTGTGGGTGAAGTAAAGGTCTATCCAAAGGCTTGCTCGAATGCATGGAATTGAGCTGTGGATCGTCAAGGAAAGTGTCTGATATTTGCTTGACTTGTCAATCGACTTGTCAATTGACTTGTCAATCAATACTCGAGATTAATAAAGAATCGTTTACTTGTCACTTGTCTTTACGCAAAACCAATTGTCTTTGAAATTGTTTCAACTCAACTTTTGTACAAATCAAAGTTTGAATCAAAAATTCTTTCAAGTTTGTCATTCTGATGTTAGGCTTGATAACAAACTCTTGAAAACTAATTCATTCGCGTTCTAGTTCAACAGAAATATTGCATATTTCAAGAATGTAATCGTTGTTTTCATGCTGTCTAGTGTCATAATACTCAATTTAAATAAAAAAAAAGAATCAAAGATTGATCAAGTGTGGGTTTTACTGGAACTGAAATGTCATCACTTGTTTAGTTTTATATAGAACACACGGAAAGACTGGTTTAGTATACGCTTTGTTATTCTTGTTTATTGTTGCATTTTACGTGAATATTAACTGTATCAAACTCAATTGTCGTCAATTCGCGACTTTTGCTTGCAATTCGTGACTTTTGCTATTCCAAATTTACTTGGAATTTATATTTATTTAACTAGCAAGAACAACATCGATCAGTCTTTATTTGGTTATTCATAAACATTGTTTTTTTAATATCTGATTGGCTTGATTGAATTGCATCTTTATTTGTCAAAATCTCAAGTGAGTTGTAATATCAAACTTATGTACTCTAAATCTGAACGTAAATTCCTGCAGCCTGACAAGGATCATGCAAATCCAAGATTGGGACCTGGATGTTACGCTGCAGATGACACTACACTAATTGCTGGAAAACTAGTTGGTAATGATGGGTATGTAATGTAGACAGTGCATTGTATAGTATGACTATATTGAATTTGAATCAAATATATTAACGTGTATCGACCAACTAAATATCGTTACATTAGATACGCCCCATTCACATCACTGTCACCACGTAAATCATATTTTGATACTTTTATTATCAACGGACCTGCTCCAGGTACATATGACAATGAATTGGGCGTATGTGCTACTCATCGTAAAGACCCTGCATCCCTTTTTGGTAGATCTCGCTCCAATCGGTTTATGCAAAATGCTTCGCCTACACCTGGTCCTGGTGCTTACATCAGTCTTTCTTTACAATCCAGCTCTCATGAATTAAACAACGGTTCGCGCACACGTAAACCCAATATCCATAAACTTTCGTTAATGCA
The DNA here is from genome assembly GCF_000203795.2 of Batrachochytrium dendrobatidis JAM81. Classification (NCBI taxonomy): domain Eukaryota; kingdom Fungi; phylum Chytridiomycota; class Chytridiomycetes; order Rhizophydiales; genus Batrachochytrium; species Batrachochytrium dendrobatidis. Next base: position 181,915 of record NW_006281106.1, read on the forward strand.
ACAGCCAGTTGGAGTGGAACTATCTAGCAATGATGTATACAATCCAACATGTGCTCCTAAATATATTAAAAAAACAAGTCGTACAGAAATCGATCAAAACAACTCGACAGAAGCATTTTCTCAACGCCATGTTGCAGGAACTGACATGGATGAAGTGGCGGATCTGGAAACTGAGACGCTTTCTGGACCTGAAGCAAAACGTGTATCATTTTCTCAAAGAACCAATCATTCTCATGACGAGGATCATCACAGCGAAAATCATTCTGGCAATGATCATTGCTCAAACAAACACCAAGGAAATATTGTTTGGAAACGAAAATATGTTCCTCCAAGTATTCCTGCTGGACGATATGCATTTGGATACAAAGAAAACACTGGTAGTAACACAACACAGCTTATGTAGTCATCAATGTTGAATAGATTGTATTTTGACAAGCTAATCAAACCAATACAATTTCAATAGATGGAGATTTAATGCCTCGTAAACCACCAAAAAAGATTACCGAGGTAAACATTTGGTCATTGGTATATATTAACAAAAACAACTAACTATTCTTTTATCATCAGGATGAACCCCTATACTTGTCTTCGTTTGCCGAAAAGGCAAAACACGAATCCAGAGGACATAAATTCACAAAAGGTGGTGATCGTCTTCATTACAAACCCACTGAAGCACCTGGACCCAATAGGTACAATCCACTCATGAGCGAAAAGTATCTTAATACAAAGTCAAATGGATCCGGTTCTGCTGCTATGACACTCGCTCCATGCAGGCGGGTTACAGACGAAATTGTTGCAGATTCAGTCAAAAGAGGGGTTCCTGGTCCAGGAGCTTATAATATCAAGGCACCATTGACTGAAAAACTTGCGCAACCAAAAAACAGAATTCGGTTTGGTGGTAAGATGGCACGTAGTCAAGCCAATAGGCTGTATATAAAAATGTGCTGATTAGTACTTTACTATTTTAAAGGTCAAAAAGCCGATCATACCTATATTAATCAGGATCTTATAAAACTGCCTGGTCCAGGAGCTTACTATCCTGAGTATTCAAGCCAGCTAAAGGTATGTAAAATACTGGCATTAGATGTTTTAATCCAAGCTAACTCTAACCCTGTAAATTTGACAGCCGCATTCGCACAAACCACAACCATTTGGATCTACCAGTAAACGGTTTGATCATTTAGGATTGCTTAAATCATCACAAGCTCCTGCCGTTGGATCGTATGAAATTGAAAAAGTAGGTACAATTTTAGTATGGTTTAAACATTGTAATAGCATGCACTGCCGACTGTTTAGGCAATACAGAATGACTTGATGTTTTGCAATGCGAATCTGTTTCTAGATCAACAGTATTTTTGAAAAAGTTCAAAAACGAGCATTAGATGTATCACTTCGACCAGCAGCATTTGGATTTATTTCAGAACGGTTTGTCGAAAAGCGACAAGTAAGTGTAATATGATTTAAAATGACGGTTTGAAACACATCAACATGGAATAACATTTGTGTAATAAAGATTGCAATTCCAGGTCCAGGAGCATACGATCCATTAGAAAACTCAAACAATCATTCACGTTTTGCAAACCCGAGTCTCAAAGAGCATACAGAGAGTCGCAAAAAACACAGTCACATTAAAAAAATAGCACATCCTAGTGGCATGACACAAGTATTTTTTGGAAATTTGCAATTTCCAGCTTCAAAAGTGCATTCAGTCATATTTGGAACTCAAACAGAGCGGTTTGCAGAATCTACTTCAGGTAATAGGAATAGTGTGATGAATGGACATTATTGCATAGATATTAATACAAAATGGATGGTTTGCAGATCTTCCTCCTCCAGGAGCATACGATGTGATCAATTCATTTCAAGCACTAAAAACCAAAGGAAGGATTGAAAACACAGGAGTGCTAGCTAGTCAGAACAAAAGAGAACTGTTTCCAAGTGAGTTGTAAAGATGTTGACTTGCAAGTTTGATGTGCATGGAATAAGTTTAGACAATAATTAACCATGAATCCAGTGACGAGTACAATGCCAGGTCCAGGAGAATACAATCCAGTGCTCGTGGATCACAAGGAAATACGCCGACATGTTGGCGCGTTTCTATCAACGGTACAACTTGCATTTAAGCTTTTTGATACAGATTGGATAGATAATAACATGTTGATTATGAATGCAATAGGGATCTCGATTTGCAGAAAAGCATGAGAAAGTGCCAGGACCAGGACCAGGCAGTTATCCCATTGAATCCAAGAATGGGTTATTGAAAAAGACATTCAACATCACATTGACTGAGTGGGGACAAGCAGTTGGAGCATGAATAAATAGTATTAAAGTTGAGAGTGATTCCGCCAGGGGTGAGCATTCCTTACTGCATATTACCAATCTGTCATGGCTCCTGTTATTCAGCCTGGATTGGAGAGAGTGAGAGAACTGCTGGCTGAGCTATACAACCCACATTTGGGTATGCCAGTAGTGCATGTTGCTGGAACTAATGGAAAAGGCTCTGTTTGTTCATACATCTCCAGTGTCTTGGCTGCTACTGGCTTGAAGACTGCTAGTTTCTCATCTCCCCATCTGCTACATCCAAGGGACAGTATTAGAATCAATGGTCAGGCAATCACCTTGCAGCAATATCAATCAGCTCATAGACAAGTCCAGATGGCTATGAAGGCTATCGCTGTTACAAGAAACAACTCTCCTGAGCAACATCAACTCCCAACAGCATCTCCTTTTGAGCAACTTGTTGCACTCATGTTTTTGGTTATACGGCAGCTGCAGGTTGATATTGTTGTGCTGGAAGTCGGGCTAGGAGGACTTTTGGATGCAACCAATATCATTCCATCTCCACTGGTTGCTGTCATTACTGCTATAGGAATCGATCATACTGCATTCTTGGGCACTACTGTGCTGGAAATTGCTGCTCATAAAGCTGGTATTTTCAAGCCTGAAAACTGTGTTGCTGTTATTGCTCGTCAACCCCAATCCAATGTGCAACTTCTACTGGAACAGTATGCATCAGCTGCACAGTGTCAGATTCATCCTCTACCATCAGTATGTGTGGTTTCTTCTGATGGCAACAATATCTATCCATCAGTATCCGCTACGTTTTGTAATACGCAACTCCAACTCGTTCAAAGACTGCCAGGCTCATTTCAATTGGATAATATAGCTGCTGCTCTCGCTGCATTAGAATCCCTTGTTCTAGTGCACAACTATACTATTTCTGCATCTGATGTGATCAATGGGTTTGATTCTGTAACATGTCCTGGTAGACTAGAGTGGATTCAGCATCCAGATCTACCCATTTCAAATCTGCCCATTTCAGATCCACCTACGAATCGTCGTGTTTTGCTTGATGGTGCACACAACCCATTGGCTGCTGCAGTTCTTGCAGACTACGTCAACCACCAACGAAACGCAATGCCATCACTTGCTCATGTTCATTGGATTGTTGGATTTACTAGTGGAAAAGATATCCATAATTCACTTTCATGCCTTGTTCAACCCCAAGATCGTGTTTCTGTCGTTCCATTTGCACAACCACTTGATATGCCTTGGATTCATTCAGAGGATACTCGTATTATTGCAAATGTAGCCGATACACTGATTCAAGGCGATACGCCATCACAATGCTTTGACAGTTTTGCAGATGCGTGGAACGTTATCACATCTAGTAACACCGATTGTATTGTTGTTATTTGTGGTTCACTCTACTTGGTATCTGAAGTGTACCGCACTCTACACATGACGTTTTAGAGTCTACTTGAATTTGTGTTTGATGCACCATATTTGCAATGAATACATTTGCATTGGTTGATGGCTTGCATGCATACTATTGTGTATTTTGAGATGCTCTAATGCATTGAATTGACTAACCATCTAGATGCAACCCAACATGAATGTGCGGAAAATATCACATCAATGTACTAAACTACTCTAAACAATACGCTATAACCAAAGTAAATTTGAAATCTACACATTCATCAACACAATCCAATAGACATGCAGATACAACAAGATTGAACCACAAACAGTCTAAAGTTGTGGAAACACGACGGTAGAATCAACAAAATGGAAACTAAACACCATGTGGCAAATGAGTGTTTAAACCAAGCTTTTTTAAATTCAAAGTGATTTTATAAAACAATTTAATGGTTTTGTTTAAAAGGTATTTAAAAGATATTAGGATAGGGTATTTTTAACAAGTTATTTAAAGGGTATTAGTGGGTATTTTTAACAGGTATTAGTTGGGTATCAATAGGGTATTTTTAACAGGTATTTAAAAGTTATTAACTGGGTATCAATAGGGTATAGTGGAAGGGTAGATAGTGGTGGAGGTGGAATTGAAGCTTCCTTCCAAAAGCTTCAAGTTCAAAGTTTAGATCATCCATCTCCGCTTTGGATTTCGCGGAGGATGGGGTTGATCTGCGTCAACCTCGCAGTTGATCTTCCGTTTTCTGGAAGATCGCTCCTTGATACAAGTATCAATGACAGGAGCACTGCTCGTGTTGCGCCGCCGCGCCGCTCGCAGGTCTCGCTGTTGGTTAAGTAACTCCAACTTTGCAACGTCTTGCAAGGTTGGTGCTACTTTAGCAGACCAAGTATTTTTTGGCTTGGTCTGCTTGACCAACTTGGAGACCTGCTCCGGCTTGACCCGCTTGACAGACCCACGAGCCTTTTTCAGCTCGGTCTGCTTTGCAAGTTTGGGCATCTAAGTGTGAAAATGGTAAAGTTTAAATGTAAGTCATTGCTGTTAATGATGGCATACAAATTATGGACTGAATATATATAGTAACAAAACCGGTTATTTATGCGATAAAATATATCACTGATCATATTATAGTTGATATGGTGTATGTCGTTTTACATCATATAACTTTTATACTAATGATAATGGTTGCCACAATGGTGTCAACACTATGCTTGAAACACTAGAACTCTCAATTCCAACAGTATTGTGCTATCTGACTGCATCTATGGGTCGATCAGTGTCAATCAGTAATGCATTTGTATTGGTCATGGCTTGTGTGCAGTGATCTGGCAGTATCGTGATGTATGGTATCATGATCAATGCAAAACATTACTTGATCAAACACGGCAATTGTGACTGATTACAATCTATAATTGGATGTGGAATACAATCACAATTGACAGGATATTGAGTGACTTTGTGTGCAATAGCCATTGTTGGTAGTTCAATCAGGATATACACCTTGTTCACACAGCAATACTGCATGTTGCTGGTTCATTCCATATCAATATGTATACATGAAGTTGACAATCATTGACAAATTCATGTCCTAAATTCACAATATTATGTTTTAAATGACAATAATGTAAGCCAATGCACATTTTATTTATTCGGTAGCTGAGATTTGATAAACTGTTTGTACTGGTCCACAAAAGAATCACCAAAAAAATGAGTCGCAAAATCAGAATCCAGATCGACACATATTATGTAATTGTCTCCGTCCTCACCACTTTTGAAACCAGATTTCATTGATGGCGCTGTATATGGCAATTCAAATCGCATATGAATAAATCGTAACCCATTGATTTTCACTCTGTATTGATCTTGGACTGGGATCTGCGACTTGTACCAATTTTTAGGATCCATTGTTTCAATATTCTTCCTGCATTCATTAACGCCAACGTACATTGCTGAATCGGAGCTTCGCGTTGATGTCGTTTTGATATTGCAGCTGAAAACTGAGTATCGCAAATCAGGTCCAGCATTGGCCGGTGGAAAAACAATATGCGGAAAGTTGGTTCTACGAAGTTGTTGTACAAACCTATTGACATTCGATTCATTGGTGCGACAATCAACCATCCCAGTAGGTTTTTTGATATTCAAATCTATAGCCCATCGAGGTAGATATTTTCTCAGCTCAGGTTGTAACCACCAGCCTTGTATGAATCGGAGAGCAATTACATACTCCATCATATGTCCCCTTTCCGAACGTGACAAGTTTGGTGCTTTTACAGGTGAAAACAGCTGATTGGCAAAGTAGTCCATTAATACTGAAGTCTTTTTGTCTGCAAAATAGTTTAATCCTGCAGTAAGAACAATGGGTTCTGTCATTCTAGCGTGCCATCCGTCAATCACTTTTGAAACCATTACAAGACCTGTTTGAACCAAATCAAGCTCTGGCGAATACGACATACTCGAGCCATCACCAAACAAAAACGAAATACACAATTTGACAAGTATCTCCGATACCGATTTGATTTTAACGGGACAAGAGTTAGCCTTTTCAATGGATTCGATAACTCGGTCAATTCGGTCCTTCCAGAAACAGTAAAATGATGAATGGGGCGAATACATGCCAGATTTTGTCATCATTTCTTTTATATAACCACGATAACAATCATTGATGTCAGTCGAATCAATCAATTTGTTAAAATGAAACAAAAAGTCTTGGACGACCTTGAAGAGACTGTGAAACTTTTTGAAGGTCAATATTCTTTGACACATCGATAGTAGTTTGAAAATATCAGACGATTTCAAGTAGTTGAAGTCGGTGAATATCAACATATTATCTGGTTTGAGTCCAGCAGCAGAGTATGTCAAGTCCATAATGCAGATTCGCATTTGTGTTCCGCACCATATATTCTTGAAGTCATCTTGGATAATAGTTCTGGTCAAAAACGAAAACAGTGACCGAGGAAAATCAAACTCTCCAGCAGTGTTGATGGATTGTTGTTGAACGATAGTCCGACTTTAAAAGACTTGGCATATGCTGTGATTCGTCAAATATAACACGACCGTCTTTTAGGAACCATGATTTCAACTGTTGATAGACTTTATCAAACGCAGACCAAGGAAGCTTAGATAGATGTTTGAATATTTTACAAAAGAGTACACCAGTTTGTATACTTGTTTGAATGCATAACCATGTAAAAGGCTTGAGATCGGGATTTGTTTCACAGAGTGTTTTCAGAACAAAAATACGAGCAGAAATCAAACACTGGATCAGTCTTTTAGATTGGTATTCAAAGACTGCTTGATTCTTGTCCGTCTTTTTGGCAGGTGCCAACTGTGCCAACTTGTCAATCATTGCCCTGAAATCAGGTCGATAAAACAGTCAAATACACAATATCGACACAAACCATAGCAGGTTCTTGTCTTTCCGCATCCACTGACACCAATCAAGTCATTTACTCAACATTGCAATATTCAATATTCAGATTGAGTTTGATTGTAATGCAACCACTGTCTCGACTTGACACGACCATATCAGACTTGTATGCACGACTGACTTGATTACATAACCATTCAAACACTATCAGATCGTGTATACACACATGTTCAGATTCCATTTGGAATGTTGGTCAATACAACTCAATTATTACCGAGTTGTAAACCATCATTACTGATCAATTATTGTTAATCAGTCAATTGTTGGATTGGTAAATGTGTTACAAAACATTCATTTACATACTGAATCTGACAAGTGGATAATGATTGTTCCAATCAACACATGGATTGAACGGACTGCAACATTGTCATTGATTGCAATCACTGTTGACCAATACATTGTAATACATTGTCAGTCTCGATATCAACATTGTCATTCATGTCAAGTTGTGTGTAGTTGCTAATATTACACCACAACAATACTGTGTCAACTTTCAAGTTCTGTGATACACCGTTTCGACTATAACCGGATCGATGTTGATCACTTGCCAATACACGGGTCAGTTGTATAATCGTACAACTGTTGGTTAACCAATGTTTGACTGTCGATATTTGAATCATGAATATTGTCCAACATAATTGTCACTAACATTGTCGTTGTCGTTTGATTGCCTTGTTCTATGAATAATCATTGCAATGTCATTTGTTCAGTTGTTGTTGGTTTATTGAAACCATATCACAATTCTTGATATATTGCACATGATCTTGTAATTGTTGGTGTTGTCTGTAGTGATTCTGTCAATGTATACAAATGACACTTGTTGCTAATTGGTAGTTGTTTATGACTAATACACGACCGATCAGGTTTGGTGACCATTCTATGCACATATATATAACATCATATCGGACTGTTATGTTGTTTGATCCAATAGTAGTATATTCCAGTCATACTATAATACTACAGGTTTGTTGCAATATCCATACAACCTATATCCAAAACTGCACAAACACTGTCGTTCAAGATTGATGAGTATGCAATCACAAATGAATCCAACGCATTTTTGCTGTATATAGTTGTATCAAATGTCGTGTCTGTTGGCTTGTCTGTTGACTTGACTAGATCTGATATTACACGGGCTATTCAACAATTGTATTGAATTCCGGTTAGTATCGAGCCATTTGAGTCGTTCAAGTAGTCAAGTTGCTTGGTTTGCAATGTGTTGTGTTCAGGAATCACTTGCAATCAAACCATCACCAAACCACAGGTTAACAACACCAAATGATATATGACTGGTTATATTAACACATTGCAAACACTCGACGAATTAACCATGAATCAGGTTCAATCATCAACCGCCAATATTGTCAAGCGTGTATTCCTGGTTTAGTTGATGATGATCCGAGTATGCGGTATTCGTCACAGTTTGATTTGGTCCAAACAGGTTTTGTAATGGTTTCAACAATGTCTGATGAATGGCATGCTACAATCGCAGTATATTGATATTACCGCATGATACAACTGTTTGGTTGACCAAACGACTCGAATGTTGGTGGATTATTATGCCAATCGACTGTTTTGACCTGATATCACCACACTTGACATGCCAACACATGCGACATATGATGGAGTGATGGAAATACTCGAAATACACACAATACAACTCTTGCAGCAGTGTATGAAACTATCAAGCATGACATGCCATGACATGAAGGGTGTAAATTAGACTTGATAACAATGTGTACGATTTGGACTTTTAAATTCGGAAATAGCAGCTCTGTTCCAACATCACATTGATTGTAAATGTCGAGGTTGTTTAACCTTGTACAAATGACCATTTCACATGCAACTTTAGCCTGATGTTGAGTATTTTCAAATGAATGCAAGCTTGCGACAC
>NW_006281106.1:191206-199296 GCF_000203795.2 Batrachochytrium dendrobatidis JAM81
TGACTGAATTACTCGAGTCATCAAGCAGTCATCAAACAGTTTTCAAAAACAATCAAGTCATGTCCAATAAACTGTCTGATGTGCAGGTGATTTGGCATTGGTCCGTTGGTCCATTAGTACGATTGTTGGTTGGCAATTCGGACTTGTAAATGACAATTGATTCTTGATTGTTGCATTGGTGTCCATATGTGTCCATATGTGACTCATCGTATACGGAACAGGACTGACAAGTGTGTCTGAATTGATGACAGATGATACAGCCTATCCAACAAAAAGTAATACATTGATCGTGTTTGCATGGAAATAAGCTTCATAACTTCCACTTCTGAATGTATGCGAATCAACATTCAAACAACGGATACGTCCAATGACTCTTGCAAATGCATTGATAGAGTGTTGTTGAATAATTCGAGTGTTTACAAATCAGCATCACTGGAAATAGTTACCGTTATTCAGACAGTCAGTTGTCCAGACATTACAGTTGTAATATTACACATTTCCCATTGTTGCTGGATACCAATATGCCTACATTTAAAGATGAATGCTACCAACAAAATATTCCATTAGAACTGCAACTGTTGCTTCAAGATCATGGACATATCGTTGTAAATCGTTTCAAATATCAGTCTGTTACCCCATTTTAAACCAATCCATCAATCTCCGATTCGGCTCGTTCAATACTCTCCAGCAGCTTGCATTCCATTCCTACAACGACTTGTTCATAGTATCCATGTTTACAGCGTTTGTTGTTTTGACTGCAATTTGCATCAACCCAAAATAATGGAATTTACCATTTCCTTTGTAGAGTTTGTCCATAATGTCTGTTTTAATGTAATCTTTTGACTGTTTTTCGATACAAAAGTCGACAATCATTGCTTTATCATCGACTTGACCGCAGTTTGATGAGTTGACAGCACAATCGCATATACACAGGATACGAAATATCAAATCCAATCAAAGTTGGGTATTGTTTGCTGTATCCTTGTCAACTCGGACAATAGCACCACATGGCAATACTTGATAGCAATGTAGACTGTTTTGGTGTTGTGAGATGCAATGATACAACGAGTTTCAGGACCCATTCCAATATGATGCAGCATCTTGCAGACAAACAGTTCATTTGTATCTGGTTGCCTGATACCTTTTACATTGTATTGTGTGGGTCTGTACTGACGAGTCTTGATGTAGCAACAAACAGTCAGTTGTTGTTGACATTCCAAGCGAATCTGGTCTGGATTCCGTTTTTCTTTGGAGATAATGAGATGTCAAACAACTGGTCAATGTCAGCCTTGTAGTGTTGAATGACAGTATTGATTGACAGCAGTTTGAATCGGTTCCGTATTTCCATCCAGATACTGTGATATTGGCAAGAAGGATCTTGCAGTTGTTGGTTGTTGATGGGCAAGTTGGATATAAAGTTGTTTTCAATCAATCCGTTGGCAATCATGATATCATACCTAGATTTGTATGTACGCAATACTGCTGTCATCTTGTGTATGGTGTTTCCTATTCCTACAAACACATTCCATTTCCAGCTGTTTTTTGCAGACATTTGATGTTGTGTAACAATGAGGGTGTAAAATGTAGTACAGAAATAGATGACTAAATTACAATTATTCCAACGGATTTAGCACTCTTGTTCAAGTAAAACGGTATCATCCGATGCTCATTATACACTACTTGTACGTTGAATCATGCCAATCACTTGCTACTTTAATAAACATGGAATATCACAACAATATTGATGACCAACTAATAGCCGAGTGTCAACTCATTCCAGTTTTGGTTTATACTCATTTCTTAACCCCAGCCCTTGACCCTAACCCTTTTCAGGGCGAAGCTTTTAATCAGCCATATGCTATTTGAGTGTATGATCAGATAGCGGCTCAACCAAGGTTGCAGACCACCATATAAAGGGAGATCCCTTCAAAATCTGACGTTGATAGCAAATCGACAACCCTGGCAACACAAGCTCCTTAGGACGGTCATTCAAGGAGTATGCTTTTAATACCATTTATTCAATAATGTATATAAACATGGTTCAAAAACCGACCTGTTGAATGACATTACAACTTGCTCAACCAAACCAGTAAAATGAAACTCGCAGTTGCTGTATTGTCATCGATCTTGCTTGCATGCTCGGTTACTATTGCCAATCCAGTTAAACCCAGTGTAACTACAGATGTTGAATCTAGCACCTCGCCAACTCCTAATCCAAACGGTATAGGTTTAGGTGGTCTTGATCCACTTCCAGATAGCATCAAAGAATTGCTCGAAAGATACAAGAAAGGAAAGCATGATCTTAATCAGCAAAAAAAATATGCGACCCGTTACAATCTGAATATGACAGCCAGATTATGCTGGTAATGGGCTTGGGAACAAAGCTTTACACTTTGGAACGTAAATCTCGAAAAAACGGCGGCAGTCCAGAATATGATGATAAAATTCGGAAGACTAGGCTTGATCTTAAAGCCCAAGAATTCAAACTTAGGGATATTAGAAAAAGTCGCAAGGAGTGCGATTCCAAATGTAATGGTATTGAAGCTGCAATAAGTCACATCAAAATGAGCCTCGTGGATCTCATTTTCGGAGAATCTTCGAATTATGAATTATTTGAACAGCAAATTGATCTTATCAACAAGCACCCTTCCGTTGTAGAGTACCTTGACAAATTATCATTAGAATACAGTGAGATTCCTGGTCAAAGCTCTAGTGATCAACAGCGTCAAGAACCGCAACCATCATCAAGTAGACCATCTGGATCTGGATCCTCTAGACAGAAAGCTCCCTCCAATAAACGGAAAAGGGTTTCCAAGCTTATGGGTAATGCTGGATCATTTTTTCAGCAACCCAAAGATGACGATCCATCCGTTTGATTTGAATGTTAATCTGTTGGTTTCAACCGATTCAATTGTCATTCTGGCTTAATTTGCAATAAATTTGGATTTACATGCATTATATCTGATCATTCCAGTCTTGGTTGGCATGATATTATATTGTACATTGACACTTGTATTTCCAATACAATACAGTTGATTGTATATTGCATAGTTGTACACATTGATGATGCTGACATGCATGTGTGGATCGTGTCGATATGATATCGCTTGTCATGTCGTATTGACACATGACATGCAATACCAATCAGGTTTCAATCACAAGTGTAACTCATCATCAGCCTCAGTAGCATTACAAACACTTGGATTTGGACTTGTTCAATATAGTATTTACTGTGCAACAAAACATGCAGTGGTTTGATTCAATGGTGATTAGCATCCACATTCACATGTCCATATCTTTGACTTGCCAAACATTTGCCATCATTATCCATCATGCTCAGTAAAATCGTAATTGGAACCCACTTGATATTGATTTCCAGTGTAAATACCAGACAATCAATATTACGTTGATAAATAATCATCATGCTGCATTTCAGAATTGTAGCATTGTTTCTTGGTGATCAACCTACTGCCATTTGATGCTTTTCAACATGTTTAGTATAGTTGTTTGGATGTTACAACAGCTCTGCTCCATACATGTCCAAACAATCAGTCCATGTTTTTACTGTAATACACGTTGTATATATGTCCACTGCATCATCTCATCACACATCCTGTCATAATTATGATACAAACTAGCTTAAAATACACGTCCATGAGTCTGTAGTCGATTATTAACAATGCAATGGTCCCAGCTGAATGATCCATATCAAACATGTATAAAAGCAATTGTTGTATACAACATACTCGGTAAACCAGTTTATGTTGATTTTTTGTTGGTACATTATCCAAATCTATTGCATGTCATAAGCAGTTGCATTTGTTGACAAAATGGTTCAAAACAACAGTCAATGACAATCCATTGCATTCACTGTTGTACAATGTGCACCTACAAACAATATGCATATATCATGATTCCAAACTTTATTGTTTCAATTGTATGCAGATTGGTAACAGTTTGATATTTAATCAAGCTATTGTCGATTATTGAATAAAAGTCTTTGGTTCTGGATCTTGACCTCGTTTACTCTTGCTTCGAGTCGACTAGCTTCACCACATACATGGATTTTTTTCGCAAGGGATTTAGTGTACAAATCCTCAGTATTTTTTAAATTTTTTTTGATAGAATTGAAGATGGCCCTCAATCGCATTTTCTTTGATGATTCTTTTTCACGGATGCATTTATCTAGAGTCTGCGTATATAAAAGTGTTTGTGAATTTACAAGTATATTGCGTTTTTTGCACTCTTGTTTTAGATTTTCACATTCAGCAGTTTTCGAATTGTATTGTTCCAAAATTGTATTATAGCGTGAAAACAGACTAGCGACACGAGTATCACTATGAGGCCAAAATACTGGCTTTGGAGCTAAAGGTGGGCGTAAACCTGATGTTAAGCCTGATGTCGATGTCGATGGTGATGGTTCGAATGTTGGAGCTGGACTTTCAGAAGTCGATACAACTATAGCCGACGACATGGCTGCCAACAGAGAAATCACAAAAATCACAGCTTGTTTCATTGTAAACTATCCAGATGAACAATACAGACGAGCAGCAATTTATTCCGATAGTGTCGAAATACTGGGTAGTTTTGGCAGTTTGTTTTGATATTTATACAACATGGATTGATTAAAGGGTCAAAACTAAAGACTGTTTTTACAACTGTACTCGTGTAAGATGGAACACCAAACAAGGGAGTTCAACTACACAACAAGCAATCAGTCTCATAGTATTTCCGATGCCAGTTTCCACCAAATTTAAAGGGCAATATTGTGTCTTTCAAAACCCTTGCGGCTAACGACATAGGGATAGTAGGGACAATAGGGACCAAGTGAGAATAAAGTCAAAGTGATGTTTATTCAAAGTATCGGTAGATTGTTTAGTGCTGATTTGGATGACAGAATCATTTATTGTTCGTGTCTTGTGCATTGCAACCAGTTTGTTGAACTGCAATCCATCTCGATTGAATACATGACATCACTCGGCTGATCTAACGATACTGTTTGGTGATTTTGATTTTGGCATGATTTTTGGCATACCATTTGGAGAATCTGCACATTAACATAAACCAAACAGGCAGTTTACAGTTCCAAACCATGATCAAAGTGGAGGTTTCTATGCAACGTTTGATTGTAATACATTGTTAATGGCTGCAGGATACAACTTTGGTGTACTATTACAATCGTAATCCTGTTATGGTCATGATTTACTTTTGAACAAGTTTTATTTAAACGAATGCCAAGACATGAAATGAACTCATGTGAACATAACATATCCATACGAGCATATGCTGGTGGTGTTACAAGTGTATTGGTCAACTGTTGTATGATTGTTGTGATGATGGTGTCAGGGTTGTGTTTGTTACCAATGGTACGCTACCAACAGAAACTCGATTGATCCAACAGCCATGCATACACATTGGTGTCAGTTACATCGAATGTTTGTTCAAGTAGATCGATTCAAATGGGTTGCATATAACCGACTAATCCAGCATTCATCCATTGTCAAACAACCATAATGCACAATACCACCAAGTGTGCGATTACACTCGCACTGATCAGTCGTTGCACAGTATGCATCGGTCAATGTCAAACATATGTGTGTCTGCAACTAAATTGCAATCCATGACATATCCACACAATCCAACATGTCAAATCATGTATCATGAGTCCAAGATTGATCAAAAACCTGATCATGGTAAACACAGCATGTTGTTGCATATCAGAGTCAATATATCAAGTGACAGTTGCACACTGGCTGATGGTGCACAGCGTATCAGTCACAATATGTCAGAACTTTTGGAGCTTCGTGATTTGTATAAATGTAGTAAAGTATAAAGTATAAAGTAGATAAAATATAATCTGTAACTGTTAGTTATCAGAAGAGAACAAATCAAAAGTGTAATGGATGTTGCACTTTAATCCAAGATCAGCAGACTTGGTCTTTTCAAGTATAGTAAAAAGGTGTAATAAAGTAATTAGAAAGTTGAAATAGTTTGACGAGTTGTTTATTGATAAAAGTAAGCATATTAGCTTTTATAGTAGTTGATTGTTTGTCTTGTGATACGAACAAGTAACACATTTGATAATGAGTGGTTGTAAACGAAAAGTAGTTGAGCCAATGGGATTGATTCCTGTAGTTGACTATGTCTACATAATGACACCATTTACTCGTTACTTGGAACATGAATCTCCAGAAATGAGGATAATGGAGTTTGGAGCATATGGATTGGTGGTGATGAAGGGTTTAATTTGGAGATTCAAAGTGTGTGCTATTAGAATTAGCTTTGTCACAGATTACCACTTAG
This sequence comes from Batrachochytrium dendrobatidis JAM81, assembly GCF_000203795.2. NCBI lineage: Eukaryota > Fungi > Chytridiomycota > Chytridiomycetes > Rhizophydiales > Batrachochytrium > Batrachochytrium dendrobatidis. The sequence continues at coordinate 197,510 of NW_006281106.1, forward strand.
GAGTATCCGTCTGGATATTCCAACACACGACTCGATATGTGATGTTCAAATGTCTAATATTCAGACTGTGCTGATTGCAATTGTGGTTGTAATTGTGGTTGTGTGTAAATATCAATCCAATACTCGATTCAATACTTGATTCAACTTGAGCATGTCCAGTTTTGTAGTAATCCATTTGATCACATTGACAGAATCAAGCAATGATCTGATTCAACAACACCGAATGATGCATCCATATCACTTGTATCAATCAATTGTACACAATCAGTCAATATAATCAACAATCACTGTCATGATTGGCATGATTAACATGATTGATTCAATTCATTCAATTTATTCGATCCATTTAATTGCATAGATCTGACTGACATTACAACTCATTGTTGTAAAATCACAACCTCACAATCAATCACCAATCACTATACTTTCGCTCATATAGTTTTTTGTTGTATGCTGCTGTGATTCGAGTTCGGTCGCTTGTCAATTCATCTCGATAGCGTTTGGCTTTAGCTGGTGATTGAACACCTTGAATATACTGCGTGATATCATTCCACAGTTCAGGCAGTATGGGTGTCTTGTCAAGACTCGAGTTGTACCATTGTGGTTGTTGTGGAGCCACATGCGCAGTCGAAACAATCCGACAGACTGGATTCACTACAAAAAATGTCAGAATCTTGCAATGTCCTGGTTGAGTTGGATCTGCAAGTTCAAATGATTGTTCTTTGTGTTGGTATAGATTGGGATAAACTACACATCGACCATTTGGTACTTCAAGCGATCCTATATACTGACTATGCGGTGATTCTTGATCAATGCCATACACATCTTTCCAATACATATCAGATGCTCCTTGATAATGACACCAACTAACAACCTCGCGGAAATCGAGTTTGGGTGTGGTGATATTTTCCACGTCGTAGTAATACAGTCCAGTTGCAACAATCGATTCGTTAATTGGACCTTCAATGTGCCAGTTTCCCTTGTCGTATTTAGGTTTGGATGGTGTCAGTTGAATGTTGGTGAGTTTGACAATGACTTGCAGATTACGACCACGCAGTGACACTGGCTTTGCCGATTCATATTTGGATTCAAAATGTTCCGGAAGTGTTGGTACATACACGGGACAAATGACTCGAGTGTCTGGTTCCATATCATCATGATCTGACTGGCTTGGTGGTTTATATCCCTTTGTGCGATTGCAAATATCAATATACTTGAACATTGGATCCATCGTTCTGAACAGACTTTCAAACATTGGGACAAAACATTTGAATATTTTGGCAATACATTTGTACATGTCTCGATGCCATATCGGATTCAGATTGTTGATGTATGAGTTGATGGTCACACTGCCATCCTGTTCAACACGGAATTCACTCAGAAGCCATTGGAACTTGCGTGATATAAACTTGGAATCGCCGTCAATGATGGGCACACTTGAAACAAGTCGAGTCGATAACAATATATCGCATGGTACCATTGTGGTGTATTTGAGTCGTATCCTCAGTGGTGCAATCATCGTTTGTCCATATACAACACTGTACATTGATGCATCAATCAGATTGTGCACCATTTGACCAGTGTTGTGATTTGATCCATGTTCAATATCCGATACATTTGTCATCAATCGCGTGTATACATTGTCAGGTATGCCATTGTCCAGTATATACGTCAGTTCAACAGGTCCTGGGACAATCGTGCCCAATCCATCACTGCCACTACAAACAAACTGTTTGACAAAAACCTCGAGTTGTTCCAATGCAAGATTAAATGTTGATGGTGATATA
>NW_006281106.1:199443-200264 GCF_000203795.2 Batrachochytrium dendrobatidis JAM81
GCCATTCCAGAACTCATATCAATTTCGGCATTGTCGTTGTATGATTGAATGCTCGAACTAGCAGTCTGAACCCGATGCTGAAAACACACTCCAATGATCTGCTCAGCAACCCTTCTGCTTTTTCCATTGCAGTCAGTATTCAAATCTACAATATCCATTAGATTTTCAAACATCTCGCCTTGATCCAACTCGGTACGTATTGAACTGTCGGAATGATTATCGGCAAAATCAACAATTGTTTCGAGTAGTTTTACAGTACCAGCACCAGAATCATGCAAACATAGATATCTACGTGAAAAAATAGTGTTGAGTTGCTTTACAATTCCATATTCTCGAAACACCTTGATCATCTCGTCCTTGTTTGTAGATTTCTGAATCATGTCGCTGACATTATTAAACAGACGCAAAGGATCATTCATATCGACATCGCACATCGATATCGTCAATTGCTCAAAAACCAACAATCGTACAAGCGATACAGGAAAGTCGCGCATACCAGATGCAATTGTTCCTGCTATCCAGATCATGCACATTTTTAATGCAAAGTCGTTGCTGTATCTGATACACAAGTCGTTCAACGTTTGAATCAAATCCAGCCTCATTAACTCGGCTGAAATCACTTCACAATCTGCATGTTTGCAAAAGTTCTGAATAGCAGCAATGCTTTCATAAATCACTTCTTGATCGACACTCCTGTATTCATGTCATGTCAATCCAACCATGTCAAATTTACTAATTGTGATGACTGAGCACACATTCATGCATAACACCACATACCTGAGCGTATTGACCAGTGCTGGAATGATGCCACATTCCACTGC
>NW_006281106.1:200888-201703 GCF_000203795.2 Batrachochytrium dendrobatidis JAM81
ATTGTTACAATATATGAATACCTGTAAACTGGGTCGATTATACTCCAAATACTTGGCTGTGATATTTTCCAGTCCAATACTCTGTAAGCGCTGCAATACATTTGTAGACTCTGCCATTTCAAACCAACACAAAGTCAGCAATGATTTGAATTCATCAATAATACAATAACTATTAAACTTACTGCGATTCTGTTCTTCCAACTCCAGTAGCAAGTCAAGCAGTCTGTCCCATATTTCATCAGCCTTGTATAGTTGATCATCTGTTGTTAATAGTTCCAAATCTTCCAGGTGTTGGATCAACTCTTTCATGATATCATCCAACTTCATGTTTGATAAAATTAGTAAAGTTGAATTTTGATCAAGTTTTGATTTGATAATTTCATTCATGCGAATGTCCAACAATTGCCGAGAATTGTTCATGTTTGGATTGTTGTAAAACACACAAACGAGTTGTTCCATTTTAGTATTGTTTTGATCAGTTTTTTGTAACAAAATTGAATTGTTATCAAACATGCATTTAGAAATACTGTAAATTAATATTCTGAATGTGATCGTTGTGGATTTGGTTTAATAAACAAGTTAGTTTACTACAACACATGGTAATGGATTACTAAACATCATCATAAATCAGATGGACTGGAGTGGAATGAGATGAGATCAATGACAATCGCATTACAAATAGTATGTGGTGATTAAACCATCGAGTATTTCCAAATACAAACTTGAATGAAAAGTCTTGCCACAATACTGATCAACTGTATTACTGTTTACACTGTGGTATTAGTGATGTATTGGAATATTTGGTGATCAGATAC
>NW_006281106.1:203643-206638 GCF_000203795.2 Batrachochytrium dendrobatidis JAM81
ACTGGTTGTTATCATGTCATTAATGTATATGGAACAAACCATGCCAATGTATCAATCAACAATCCAGTAACTGTTGATGTAATACCCAACACAGTATACACAAACATGCAATACACAACCAATGATATGATTGTTGACCCATTCACAATACTCGACAAACATCAACACACCGGAAAGTTTAAATTTATTCAAAATCAAATTGATTGGCAAGTCATCAACCTGAATCTGCTTTTGGTTCTTCAAATCTCAAACCATGCTCTTTCATAAAATCCTTCAATCGTTGTCTGGAATTATATACTCTTCTGCTTGCCGCTACATACTCTTTTTTCAATTTTTTTTCAGTGTTTGGATCGTACTTTGATCCTGATATTTCTTCTCCCATTGCTAACGCCAGATGTTGTTCCAATCCAAGGAATTGATAATCAGAATATTCTTTGCGTTTTTTCTTTTGTATTTCTTTAGACTCTACAAGCCTCTTCTTCCTACGTTCAAGGGTTCTCTGATATCTTGGGCTTAATACAGCTACTTGATCTGGAACAGTATTGGCAGACTCGCCTTCGTTCATTAGTTGTTGTTGGTCTTGTCTGGAAGTGCTTGGACTGGGTTGATCAATCGGTTGTTTTCGATCTCGTTTTGGAGCACTTGGACTGGGTTCATTAGTTGAGCCAGACGCTTGGCTAAAAATGCTTGGCCTGATTTCATTGATTGGCCGCTTCCGACTTCGTTTGGAAGTGCTCGGACTGGGTTGATCCATTGGCTGTTGCTGACTTTGTTTGGAAGCGTTTGGATCAACTTCATCAATTGGTCGTTGCTGGTTTTGTCTGGAAATCAGTAAATCAATCACATCAATTATGCGCTTTCGGCCTTGTTTGAAAGTACTTGGACCAGCTACAATCACAGTTGGTCGCTGGTTTTGAGTGGGAGTATTTGAACCGGGTTGATCCATTGGTTGTTGCCGGTATCGGTTAGAAAGGCTCAAATCCACTGGTTCTTGCCAGTCGTTGGAAGTGCCTGGATTAGGTTCACTGGTTGGACCAGACACTTGACTGAAAGTGCCTGATGTGTGGGTTGAACGATCGTTATCAGTCGGTATCAGTATTGCATTAGCGGTTGCTGCTGCAGTCAATACGAATAAAATATCAACCAATTTCATTAGACTGGTCAGTGAGTTTAAACTATTAATACAAAAGTAGAGTGTTGAGACTGATGTCGATTATAAAACTGGACACACTCGATTGTATTTGTATTTTTTGTATAGCAAACCAACCCTAACCCTTATAGGTTAACCAACAACACAGGGTTACTTGATTGCTTGTAGTGGGCCAATATCAAACTAGACAGTATGCTGCTCCCTAATCACAATATCATATTGATCAATTTGATGATCGTGTCGATTGAATTATGCTTTTACGACCCTTTGATCAGGTATATTGAAAAGCACCCTTCAGGAGTGTGTTGTGTAACCGCAAGTGCTTTGACTTACAACCGTATTCAAGTAAAATGGATCACTTTGATATTCATCATGCAATGACTGTATTCTGCATTGCAATATACAATGGTTACTACACATTGACTGCATTACTTGTTTGATATACAACAACCATCATCATGACACATAATCAGACTATAGTGTTGAATCTACATTTTGTGCACTCTTAGTAATCATACATTATACGATCACCAATTCTGAACCCACATTCATGTATTGTGTTTGACTGTCAATGTTGTCAATACAACTATGTACACACATTTGTTGTATTCTGAATCACAGATACGATCGCAATCTAGTTCAACAACAATCATGACACATGTCAGTAATGCAACTGTTTATTACACACCAACACTGTTATTTGGTGGTCCATTTACATCAATATGGCTGCAAGTTGTTGTTATATCACGTATTCTGGACATGGTTTTGATATTGCACATCCAGTTCCATCACATTGTTGCTGACCCATCATTGTAACGCTGTGTGTCCCCATAACCATAATCATGGACATGAGCATGTGGTTTCACGTATAATATTACAACCACGCATGTCGTTGGTTGCATCATCACTACTAGTGTATACTACACTACACTACATGTATGTTGGCATGTGTTGTACCAATTTGATTGCATTGCTACAATGTGGCATGCTCCAACCTGTTTGAATGACTGTTGTGCAACGTATTGGTATTGACCACATGTGATACTGGCCACCAACAAAGTGATCAGCGGTATTCGATCGTATCATTCAATCACTGACTGCCAATACTTCAATTATGAATATTATCCACCATTTCATGACACCATCTGATACATTCAGTGCACAGTAGCTGATTGGTGCAATATGATCAATTCAAGCATACTATTACATTGGAAATGGTGGTGATAATGCAAGGTGTTTATTGGACAAACAAGACTGAATGCTTACATGACAAATGCAAATTGACAGTATAAATCATATATACACACTGCAGTACAGCATATTCTAAACGAGGTTGTTGATAGCGTGATTCCAGTTTTACAATGAAATTGAATTACCAAGCAGTCGAGTGTTCAAACATTGATTTACTATACACTTTTAGTTATGGTGGTTTGCGTAGAAATGTTCAAGTATGCCTTCTATATCCAATGAACCTCAGCATCTGTCGTTTGAATCTATTAAACTTTGAACGTAATGAAGGAAGTTGAATATCATATTCTTGCAGTACACTAGATTCACTTGAATATCTAGCAATTTTAGTCGTTGGTACAAAGTGTACTTTAGCTTCCCTTGAGCCAGCATCGTGACTTGACTTTTGCTGATGTTTTTTAGAATGATCGTGTTTTGAGCCGTGGAGTTTAAAAGTGGATCCGGGTTTAAAGATGGATTTTAATTCTGGAGTAGGTTCAGATACAACTCTGATTGATTCTCCTTCGAGAGGCTCAAGAGCCAACTTGCGACACACCCATAATAAAAAGTAGTCTCAGATTTCCTGAATTTTCTTTTTTATCAGATGAGCTCATTCTA
>NW_006281106.1:206738-208253 GCF_000203795.2 Batrachochytrium dendrobatidis JAM81
TCCGTCTCCAACATCAGTTGGAATTTCCATACCCATATTCTTCATTATTTTTTCGACTCTATCCAGCCTTTGTTGATGTGTGAGAATGGGCCGTTCATTCTCTGGGACATATTTTTTAGGGAGATGGCAGATGTCGTCATATAGTGTGTTGTCAAATATATCATCATCTGACTGTTTGGACTCAGAGTATGACGATAATTCATCGGACTCTTCAACAGAACTGTCTGAATCATCAGGATCTACAGTCGACTGAGCTACATCATGATTGGATTCAGTTGATTGTTGTTCTGTTCCAGTTGAAGCGCAAATACCAGTGTGTTGCTGCATTTGTGTTGAACATTCTTTTACAGGTTCTGATTCGCTGGCAGACGGACGATCAATGACTATCGCACTGACTGTCACTGACAACAGCGACAACACAATAGTCGATATGAATTTCATCCTGTTGACGAGAATAAATGTGATAAAGCTTGTCAACTAGTAGGACAATTCTTGGTAATGAATGGGTCAGTTGTGGATATGGACCATGCTTTTATAGCGATTAAATATATAATCAAGACATACGGGTTATATGAGCTTATGCAGCAACAACTCGACCGCCATTTAGGTATATGTAACATATATACTCATGTGTAGGCTGTTTTATGCACAACTCTTCAGCCATTGAATGAAACAGGACTCATAGTCAAGGACTGCTAACCCTGACCCATATACTAAAGAATATGTCAAGATCGATTGGCATAGTCAGTCAGTTTCAGGTTACGGTCAGTATAGGGTAACAGTTTATCCACACAACAGCTGGCCAAATATTAGTGGTAAAATCCTTTAAACGACTCTGCCTCAACACTTGATCTAGTGATATGACACTGTTGCAGTCCTGTTCAATGCAGTATAGATTGATAGTCATATCAGCAGTATCAATACTTTATGCCAACTGTAATACTTTCAATACGCAAACTCAAAGTATTGCCAATGATTAGAAAAGCTTCAACAGAACTCTTGAACTGTCAATTGTCATGCTATCAATAGTATGAACATCCGACTCAATACTGTACATGACTGATTGTCAAGAGTCTTGCAGCATTTACTTGGCAAACTGGATTCCTGTTTCGATTATACAAACATGGCATCAAACACATGTCTACTTTGGAACAAGACGTTGAGTCGAATGTCCAGCAATATACAAAAATATACAAAAACAGCACGAATTGAATGTCAAAACTCGATTACTAACAATTTCAAATCTACACAAACGAATACGACAACTTGCAGTCTAGTCATGTAAACGGAATACTAACAGTGTTGGTGTGTAATAAACAGCCAGTGTCATGTCATGGTTGACAATACAGTGGTGTTGTTGGTGGTGATTGGCATGCATGGTTGCATTACTGACATGTATCATCATTGTTGTTGAACTAGATTGCGATCGTATCCGAGATTCAGAATACAACACATGTGTACATAGTTGTATTGACAACATTGACAGTCAAACACAATACATGAATGTGGGTTCAA
>NW_006281106.1:208375-214163 GCF_000203795.2 Batrachochytrium dendrobatidis JAM81
ATTTGACTTGGTAAACAATATGAATTACACCTATTGATCAATTTACTTTTCTGATTGCTCATCATACATTCTACTTGTTTGTGTCACTAAGATACAAACAATCAATTACTACAAGACTGACTATAACTCGTATTTATTAATAAATGACTCTTCCAACCATTTCAACATATTATTGTTTTATTACATCTTTTCATTATCATTGAAAACCCCAAATCTGCTGATCCTGAATTATTGTGCAACACCCATTACACTTTTGATTTGTTATTTTCTGTCAACTACTAACAGTCACAGATCATACACACACCTCCATTTAAATTAATGTAAATCAGATTACACAAAACTCCAACAGAGTTGTTGGTTGTTGATGAGCAAGTTGGATATAAAGTTGTTTTCAATTAATCCGTTGACAGTCATGATATCATACTTTGATTTGTATGTACGCAATACTGCTGTCATCTTGTGTATGGTGTTTTGTATTCCTACAAACACATTCCATTTCCAGCTGTTTTTTGCAGACATTTGATGTTGTGTAACAATGAGGGTGTAAAATGTAGTACAGAAATAGATGACTAAATTACAATTATTCCAACGGATTTAGTACTCTTGTTCAAGTAAAACAGTATCATCCGATGCTCACTACACACTACTTGTACGTTGAATCATGCCAATCACTTGCTACTTTAATAAACATGGAATATCACAACAATATTGATGACCAACTAATATCCGAGTGTCAACTTATTGCAGTTTTCGTTTATGCTTATTTCTTAACCCTGACCCTTGACTATAGCCATTTTTAGGGTGAAGCTTTATAATCAACCATATGCTATTTGAGCGTATGATCAAATAGCGGCTCAACCAAAATTTTGGATCACCATATAAAGGGAGATCCCTTCAAAGTTTGGCATTGACAACAAATCAACATTCAACCCTGACAACGCTAGCCCTTGAAACGGTCATTCAAGGAGTATGCTTTTAATATCATTTATTCAATAACGAATATAAATATAGTTCAAAAACCGACTTGTTGAATGACATTACAACTTGCTCAACCAAACCAGTAGAATGAAACTCGCAGTTGCTGTATTGTCATCGATCTTGCTTGCCCTCTCGGTTACTACAGCCAATCCAGTCAACCCCAGTGCAACTACAGATGTTGAAACTAGCACTTCAACCGTCATTCCCAGTGCAACTACAAGTACTGAAGCTAGCACCTCGTCAACTCCTAATCCAAACGGTATAGGCTTGGGTGCTCTTGATACACTTCCAGGTAACGTCAAGTATTTGCTCGAAAGATACGTAAAGCTAGATCATAATCGTAATCATCATGAAAAAATATGCGACTCGTTAAAATCTGAATATGAGGATCAAAAGAAACTGGTAACGGACTTGGGAACAAAGCTTTATATTTTGAAACGTAAATCTCAAACAAGCGGCGGCAGTCCAGAATATGATGGTGAAATTCAGGAGACTAAGATTGATCTCGAAGCCCAAAGATCCAAACTTTTCGATATTAGAAGCCGCTACATGGAGTGCCGGCTCAAGAACGATTGTTTTGAAAATGCAATAGGTTTCATCAAAATGAGCCTCGCGGATCTCATTTTCGGAGGAAATTGGGATTCTGAATTATTTGATCAGCAATTTGATCTTATCAACGCACATCCTTCCGTTAAAGGTTACCTTGACAAATTATCATTAGAATACAGTGAGATTCTTGGTCAAAGCCCTAGTGATCAACAATGTCAAGAGTCGCAATCGCCATTGGATACACCATCTGGATCTGGATCCTCTGAACAGGAAGCTCCACCCAATAAACGGAAAAGGGTTTCCAAGCTTGTGGATGAATTGAAATCATTCTTTAAACGACCCAAACATGACGATCCATCCGTTTGATTTGAATGTCAATCTGGACTCGTTTCAACCGATTCAATTGTCATTATGGTTTAATTTACAATAAATTTGGATTTGCATGCATTGTATCTGATTATTGTACACAATCTTGGTTGACATGGTATCATATTGTACATTGGCACTTGTATTTCCAATACAATACAATACAGTTGATTGTATATTGCATATTTGTACACATTGATGATGCTGAAATGCATGTGTGTATTGTGTCGATATGATATTTCTTGACATGTCGTATTGGCACATGCAATACCAATATCAACAATAGTCATGTGTGTTGATATCTGATCCGACCAACTCGATCAATTTGACTGGTTTGACTCGTTGATTGTGGTATCAAAATGGTTGCATCAATAGCCTGACTGATCACACACATCAGTCGCAGTATCAACTCTGTCAAGTGTCAAGTATCACATGTTGAATATACAATGCCAACAATATGGTCATTATGCACATGTTGATGTATGCAGTGATCGTATACTGGTCGATTGGTGCAATATGATCACACATACTAATGGAATGTAATAATCATGGTATTTGCAGCAGTATACTATATTAAACTGATCCAATACATGCACGCTTTGAACATATCACACACATTACAATAAATGGCATGATACATACATTGATTCCATAAATATTGACTTTCATTGTGTAACATTTGTTAATATCACCACCCAATTCAACGGGTGATCGTTTTGATAGCCTATTGTTTGATGGACTGTCAATTTCAAAAGGTGATTCTAATGCAAGTCGAACTGCAGCAACTGCTTGTAACGCAAGTATAACGCATTCTAGAGTAATCAGCATTGTATCGAGTAGTGTGATGAAAATGGTTTGAATCTGGTACATGACTGCTGTTTTATAATGACGGCAGTTTCAAGGGTGACAATCAGAAATCTCCAAATGGGTATTTAGAAAAAGCCAAATACACCATGTAGGGTGAATCAATATACAAGCATCACTGTTGGTGTATAATCAACCTCGGTAGTATGCTCCGTTGATCTCTCCAATTGCGGCCATGTATCCAGTGATCAGGTAGTGCCATTATGGATAATTATCATCGCATCTACAATCCATTAATACAACATATACTGTCATTGTATGCCAAGTATTTGACTGATTGTTCAATTGGTCATGTTTTTTGACCAGCATCCATCTGTGCACTGTTTAGATTGGTCCCATTTGTCATTTATCAGTCAATTTGTATACAGGTCGGGTCATCCAACGACTTGCTATCATGCAAATTCAAATACAGTCTATGCAACAGTCGGTTGTTTTTTGTGTATATCCAGATTGAACTACCAATAATGGTTACTGCACACAATATCCTGCCGATTGTGATTGTGATTGTATTCCACATCCAATTATAGATTGTAATCACAATCACAATTACCGTGTTTGATCGAGTGATGTTTTGCATTGATCATGGTATCATACATCACGATACTGCCAGATCACTGCACACAAGTCATGACCAATACAAATGTATTACTGATTGACACTGATCGACACCATAAACGCAGTCAGACAGCATAGCAAATCACCAGCATGCCATTGACCGTGTTGCAATACAATTGACCAATATATCATGATGTATGTTGTATCGAGTCACGACATACAACATTGCTGACTGAATACAGGTCACAACTGCAAGTATCCATGTGGTAATGGACTGACATTGGTGTTGATATCCAATTGATTGAATAATCGATCATCATCAATTGCATCAGTGATTGGTATATGCAACTGATATACACCGTGTCCGAGTCTGATACATGTTGATATATGCGTGTCAATCAGCAATGCATATTTGTGGCCATTACAGTTGAATGTGAGTCGAGTCGATCATTAATCCAACGAATCAATGATTGCATTCTAAATGTAGTGCGATTTGATGCGACATGACAATATATTGTCCAACAGGTTCAACATACACAGCACCGATATCCAATACATCACACATGAATACATTGCATATACAAGCAGTAGCAATGACCAATCCAAACCAAACAGTGACAGAGTTACTCATCAACATATACTCGATTATCAGTCGAGTCTGCATATATCAACTAGTTGCGACACGTCATAATCAATGTGGATTGTATTGTCCACCAATCGATCATGACAGCTAATCAATACCAATCATGTAGTCAATACAATCACCAACATATCCATGACTGTTGACTTGCGGTTGCAACTCGTCAATTGTATCCAATGTTACAGGTGATGCACATCTGATTACTGCAAATCAACAACTTGTCAATCATATCATAGTGTGTATTTCCAACGGACCATGCAATTACAAATCAATGTATACGTGATCAACATTTGATATTTGATGGTGATGAACCAACCATGATCGATTGTATCATACAACTAATACAGTTGCACTGTCTGGTATTGATGATCAACCCAGTCATGTCAAACAATAACTAATGCGTGTGTATCAAGTTTGTGTTGCATGGACACATCAAGGTGTTTGATAACGAGTACAACGTGATGATACAAACCCGGCATTATATGAATATCCAAGTTGATGAATCAAGTCGAGGTTTGCAAAGTGTCGATATGTCAGGTCAATCAAACGAACCAGTCAACCATTATATTGTGACTAGTGATGACACGGTTTGAATGTCAACGAGTTAGACAGTCGACAATATGGGTGATTGTGATTTGGTCAAACCGCAATACTCGTATATCACTAAACCAGTTTGATGTACGTGGTGTAAGCAGTATGCATAAACTCGTTGATATCATGGACTATAACCATTCAGGAACGGGAAAACTGGGTAGCATATTTCAACGGCTTGAATTTTTAGGAGATGCAGTGCTTTCTTACCTTGCAATGCAACATTTGTATAAAATTACACCACCGTTGAATCCAGGTGGATTATCAAAACTTTGCGCTGAGCTTGTTTGCAATCAATTTCTGGCATGTGTGTCGATTCAAATTGGGTTGGTAAAGTATATACGCCATACAGATATGACTATGGAAGCAGCAATCGGGCGGTTTACTGCATGGGTTCAAGGCTATCTTGCATCTGAATCATCTACTCCATTACCAATATCGACGTCAGCTACTCAAATTGCCTCTGCTCGATTGTTTTGGAACAAGGGAAATACAGCACCAAAAACTGCAGGTGATGTTTACGAGTCCATGCTAGGTGCTGTATTTGTAGATTCTCAATTTGATATACACTGCGTGCAAAGCATGTTTGACATCACAGTGATCTCACCTTGGTGGTGGCGATTCACATCGCTGTTTGGTGGAGAATCAATGATATACGAAAACCCAGTTGCTGAATTGCGAACCTTGTCCTATTCATTGTTTAAATGTGTCAAGATAGATTACACGTATGTTTTTTGTCGGGTAAATTTGACAACTACAAATCTATTGTCTGCATTTCTGTTGAATACAATTGCCAAAAAGTACTGAAATCCAACTATTTTTAAAAACAAAACATTCAGATATGAATATGGTCTACATGGAGGTACTACCGCCACTATCACGTATCACAACATGGTATTGGCTCAATGTCTCGGCACTGGGCAACGCGATGCCAAAAAAGCAGCGGCATGTACAGCCGTCAAGTATGTCAATATGCATAAAGACGAGCTAAAAGACTTGTGCGATTGTGCACATCAGCAAAAACAGGAGTCCACAGAGACAAAAGTATATGCAGCCGATAGCATCATTTGTTTTGATTCAGACAAGGACAAGTCGACACGGTCTAATAAGGAATCGGCTCGGCCTTCTATCGAGTATGCAACAACTACTGATCAACAAGATCCGGCAAGTGATTGGGGTGAGTCTGTTGATCAAGCAACACATGCACCACTTGAATCTATTGCAATTTCACCCGATACTTTGTAA
>NW_006281106.1:214263-215732 GCF_000203795.2 Batrachochytrium dendrobatidis JAM81
GAGTCGAAGCATGTTGAAGGCTTATCGTGCAGTAATGATTGCGCATCCATCCACACTGCAATAGAGATCCACTCCACAACTGCAACCATAGTAATGAACCAGTCTAATTATAATCTTGAAATATCGAGAATTAATATATTGCAGCTTGACCAAATTTGTAATCGTCATCATCCATCATATCTGCTGCAGAATAACTGGATGAGCCAATATTAGCAACACATCCTCGAGTCTTGCTTTTAGGAGTCGAGTTGGATACTATAGTCTTGGATACCTTTCCTGCTTTCTTGGAGCGTAATACAGCTTTAGTCTTTCCAGCAGCAGTGGGTTTATCACCTAACCGGTCAATAAGCCGCTTGCCAAGACGATTCTCAATTGGACCTGGTTTGGGTCCAAGACGCTTTACAAGGGGTTTGACCACTGAAATGGTCTTGGATGCTTTAGTACGACCATTACTTTGCTTGGTCATCATACTGGCAGCAGAATTGGACATTTTATGACCAGTCTGTTGTTGCTGCTTCAAGAGAGTTGCAGCAGTCTTTGCATCAAGTCTTTTGTTAAAAGTGGATGGCTCAAGTCTTTTCTGAACAGTTGTAGAGGATGATGGATGAACTGCTCGAGTCTTGGCAGCAACAGCTCTATCCCTTTCAATCAATGCAAACCTTGAGGCGAATGCAGCATGAGCATCGTTAATACAAACCATTTACACGTAGCAATGGCTGAATACTATCATTCTAGCCAACACTACTTACCGCTCAGCCAATGTCATGATAATATATCGACAAGATCTGAACCAACTTCAAACTTTATTTAATCATTCTGCATATTGGATGATATGCCAAGGAATTCAGTTCAATACAAGCCTCAACAGTTCCATGAAGTTCCCGAAACACTATTCCATCCCAACTGTGCTCCATACGCTGTATTAATCTGGCATGCTGCCGAATTGAATGTTGTCAGCGCATTTTGGGTTGCAGTCTGTAGATACAGCGCATTGGCATGTGCTGCAGCTTGCTGATTAGCAGCGGCTATATTATTCCAAATAGCCTGATTCTATAATGGGCTTACATGTTAATATTTAGAATAGTAACTCACAACCCTTCGAGTTTAAAGTTACCTGAAGTGCGAGATTTTGCTGCAGAGCAATCATTGCATTATAATAATTGCTATCGTTGTCCCAGTAAGTAGACAAACAGCCGGCATTCCACAAAACATTTCCATAACTAGCCAGATTGGTATTCCAGTTCTGCCACTGAGCCCAGTATACAGATGGATCAACCACTGGTGCCGCGGCTGCACCACCAACAGCATTGGCCGAAGCAATAGCTACGCCATTGGTTGCTATGGCAGTAGCAGTGGCCTGAACTTGTGCTTGAATGGCTGTTTGTTGTTGCTGCATGGTGGTATGAAACTGCATCGCAGCAGTCCCATATTGATCAAGAGGTGTATGGACAACCTGTGCCCAAATCGCG
>NW_006281106.1:215832-229445 GCF_000203795.2 Batrachochytrium dendrobatidis JAM81
TAACCCATAGTAGTATAAGATGGAATGGCTGCTGCAATCTGCACCATCACTGCAGTTATAATAGTAAACAGATACATTTTATAAATAGCCAAGATTGGTTGATCAATAAAGATAGTGTATTGGCTTTTATATTCCTCAACTGCAAGGTTTTATTCCCACATTCGAATCAAATACAGCTTTACAATCCATTCCAACAAATAATAAAATAGTTTAAACATCCTTCAAGTCAATATTACAAATTCACATACATGCAAGTTGAGTTTATTGTGTCAAAGTGTAAACAGAATTGCAAAAATATATCAAGCATGGGAAAATTCCCGGTCTGGGTATAATAAGCTTTTTAGGTGTGCTAACAAAAAATGGGTAGATTCAATTATTACATGCCTACACCAACTCCTGCACCGTATCCTGCGCCAACTCCTGCACCGTATCCTGCACCAACTCCCGCGCCATATCCAGCTCCTGATCCTGCTCCCCACCATCGTCGTTCCAAGCGTGTATTATCTTGAACACCTTTACACTCACCAATCTTGGCATCACAGCTGCCTAGTTGCTTGGCACGACATGATAGCGATTTGAATTGCAATTCAAGTTTTGCCGTGGCTTCACAAACACGATCGAGTTGCTGCAGTAGCTGTGTTTTTTGGTTACCTTGATATTGCTGTTCAAGATTAGATGATGCACAGTCCAACAATGCAAGTTTTTGCAATGCAATGCCACGTATGAATCCACGCACTGCATTGGCTCGATCTACTGCTGCAGACTTGTCTTCACCACACGACACATCACTCTTGATTGCATTTTCTTGACATGTGGAAGCCGCATTGATTCCGGCACATGATGGTTTCATACCGCTCTTGACATCAGACCATGAATTCATAACCAATGGACTAGCAGTCGTGAATCTGACCATATTGTTGCCAAGACGATCATTCAAATCATGCAAACGAGTCAATGCATCATGACGTGCACCAAACGATGAATCAAACGATGAATCAGGCATTGCTGGTTGTTGAATACTGGATGCGTGCAATCTATCCAGCATGTCATGGATGGTTGACATTTGTTGTTGGATTACATTTTGCAAATTCTGGATGATGTTTGCGTAATCGTCAACTGAACAGACGGATGATTGATGTGGAATATCAATGTTTTGAGTATCAGCAGTGTTTTGTGGAAATACTGGTTTTGAAAACGTTGGAGCTGAAAAAATCGGGATTCTGGCTGCATCCTGAATGGCAGGTCCAGGTCCAGGTCCAGACTCAGATCCAAAACCAGACTCAGATGACAGGCCAGGACCAGATCCAGATCCAGGACCAGTATCGAGACCAGTGTTTTGATTTTGGTTGATAGACGGTGCATTAAACTGGAGTCTGTCATTGATGGCAGGAACAGCAATGACTGCAGAAGCAGTGATAATCACAGTCGAAATAATAGTAAACTTCATAATAGACAAATTAACGAGCATGTTATACACCAAATCAGATGTTTTTATACTTGCACATCAATACAATATTAATGCGAATCATGACACGCAGAATAGTTTAATTCAATTACGAGCATGTCATTAAACTCTAATTAAACTATAAGCTTGATTTGATTCACACAAATTAACGTAAACTGCATCATCATGTAGTAGCAACAATTTGTAGAATACTGCTAGAATACTGTATGTTTCAAACAGTTGGTTGGTGCAGTGTTGTAACATGCACTTGGATTCTGACTACAGATCAAATGATCATCGTTTAATTACACCATAATGATGTAAATGGAATGTTTTTGTATTGGTATTGCAATGAATGTGACTGTTTTAGTTTGTAGTAAACACTGGTTGAATACTTGTTACACTCTCATATTAAAGATTGACTTGATGGACATTTTTGACTGATGCAACATCCATCATATCATACAAACGATAGTTTTGAACTGAAATAGTTGTTCATTTCTGGTAGTCATACGTTGTACAATCACCAGATTGATGTACTGCAATGCATAGATTAAACTGTTTTGATGGCAATCAAACTGTACACACATTCGTATGCTAAAATCAGATACGTTTACGTTATAGTTCAAGAAACCAAGAATTGCATGTCTTGAGAATGCAACTCTGCATGCCAATCACCAGAAGACTTGTAAAAAAGCTCAATGAAAATGTTGTACAGTAAATGCAATGTAAATCATCATATGAGATTGGCAGTTTATTATATATTGACACTCGTATTGGGTGATCCATTTTGCGTGAATACGACTGTATAAACCATTTAATCACTTGAAATGCCCAACCAATCGATTAATAATCAAACTCGATCCATGTGATTATAATTTAAATATTTATTTGTTTAGGTAAGTCGTCATCTTCATCTGTTGCTCCATATGCAGATTGCCCACGTCTTGAACTGAGCAGTCTAGATGATCCACTATCTCTTTTGCCAGTACTGCTGATGGATACGCTATTTAATACTCCCATTTCAATTTCATCGTCTCCAACCATATCATTCAAAAACCTTTGAATTTCATCATCAATATTCTTGCCAGTAATTTTTGCATAGTGATCTACTTGCTTCAGCAACTGTTCCTTATGATACTCTTGATATTTCCGAGGATCTCCTTCATAGTTGTCCATAAAATGGAGTTCATGAGGAAGAGCGTGTTTAATTTGTTCTGCCGCATCTTTGATAAACGGTAAAGTGAGATACAAAGCGGCAACACCACCAGTGAATATACACGGGACAAGGAGAGCATATTCGTGAATAGAAAGCCATGCGATTTGACCACACATGCCACCTGCAATAAACCCAAAAAGAATAGGAACATGAACTTTGAGACGCCATAACTCGGCCTTGGTATCAGATCGACACGCTTGACCCAAGATATTTCCTACATCTGTAGCGATTCCTGTCATGTGTGTTGTGCGAACAGCCAACCCAGAGTAAGAAGTCACCATTGCGTTTTGTAATCCGCAAGCAAATGCTGCAGCCCATTCGCCCAATACCAACTCTCGACGCAAAAACATAAACGATGTAAACAACGCAGCAGATTCTATACACAGTGTTATTCCGTAATTGGCACCAAGTTTGAATCGGTTGTCACCCACTATAAATCCAGCCATAAACGATCCAAATGTAAATGATACAATAATAGATACGACCAAAAGAAATGTTTCCCAGTCTTGCTGAACAGCCGATATAGCAACCCGAGAAACCGATCCAGTGACATGAGAGACCGCACACCTATAGGTTCAGTTGATAATTGTGTCAATGTGAACAGGTTTTAGTGAGCAGTCACCAATTGGTTTGTGGTATCAGAAAGTGTTGTGTTTTGCAATAACACAATCCATAGCATTATGAAAACAAATCATTAGAATACAAGAAGCGTGTTGTAGCAATCAATAGTTTGAGTCAGACTAACGCGAGTTTGGAGCATTTGATATGCAAAATGGTCAAAGAAATATGTATTCAAGTGGTAAATAAACACTATATATTGTGTTGTGCACTATGAATTGAAATACATGCAAGGATAGGATAGACTTCAATCATGTATTCAAGTCAAACTGAAGATGGCGC
The DNA here is from genome assembly GCF_000203795.2 of Batrachochytrium dendrobatidis JAM81. Taxonomy (NCBI): domain Eukaryota; kingdom Fungi; phylum Chytridiomycota; class Chytridiomycetes; order Rhizophydiales; genus Batrachochytrium; species Batrachochytrium dendrobatidis. The sequence continues at coordinate 219,396 of NW_006281106.1, forward strand.
GACAAGATACACGGTTCATGGCACTTGCCTGGAAATAACCTGCCATAGAGACGACATTGATGAAACCGGCATTAGCAGCAAGAGCTACACCACCAGCAACAATGGTGTAAAACTCCCGTTCTGGCAAGTTATTCATGGTTTAGCGTATTATAGTGAATGCAATTTTGTAGTCTATGAAATACTGTCAGGGTTTGCAAAACAATGTTTGGACAAGTTGATAGGATTTAAATCACCGACATATTCACGTAAAATGGAACATTAAATAAGGATGTCAAAATACATGATACAAAACCAACTTTATGAAATGGTTGTGCCAGTTTACTGGACAACATTGGGTCATTTGAACTGACAAAGTTGACTGGTATCCTGGTGATTGAAATGAAAACAAGTGTATCAATCCTATTGGCCAAGTTATCTCCGGGTACTATAGCCTATTATCAAATACTACCTGTTTGAGCCACAAGCCTCAAACAATCTTTTACTTTAAGAACTAAGACACTTTCTTATTAAATAAACATCCTCTGAATCAATCTTCTAAATATCATCTAAATATCATCTGACATAACTTCGTTATTATCTATTAAGTTCAACTCGTTATTCTGTTGACTTTAATTTGCGTGACTACTTCCTGATAATCATTCAAGATCTCTTCTGACCGATCTTTTCTACAGCGGCAGATTATATATTATTACCTTATACTTTACTAATTGAAAAACTCAGTCTCTTTCTCTATTTTCTATCTCTATACTTCTTGCGCGATAATCAAAATCTTTAACAAAAACAGGTTTAACCCCATCGATAAGAGCCATGTCAGTAGTATATAGGGCATCCGATGATACCAGTTTTTAGGCGAGATTCTCTGCTGAAATGGTCAAAAGTTAATAGTATAATAATTTCATATCAAACTTTCGTCATAAATAATTCTTTCCGACATTCAACGCATTTAGTTTCTAATTAGAATCTGAATTTGACTTTTAGAATCTGAGCAGAATCTAATTGCCTGAAATTTGTTATATTTTGTTTCTATGCAAGACTACTCAGTTGTTATTTTCAAAATTTGGTAAAGCTATTTTTATTATCAAACAACAATTAACGTTCAATGATGAAATCCTCCGGCTTTTTGACATCGTAACGATATCCTGATGGATAAACGCAAATGAATCCAAAGAGTTGTGCGATCTTTCTAATATCCTCTGGAAACAACGTACCACACAACACCCCAACATACTTTGTGACATTTCGAAATTCTGGCTGGGCATTGGCTTGAAACTCCTTGAACTTGCGAATTCTTGCAGGGAGCTTGTTCACTTGTTTATCGGTCATATTATGCTTGGCTTCACATAAGTACAGGACATCGCCATCTTTAAAGACAGCGTCCCACTCCTGGACAACAGTCTTTCCGTCTGCAGCCATAATGTCCGTTGGCATCACCTCGATTGAAGGACCAAGATGGGTAGCAAAGAATCGCCTCACGGCCAAGTGAGTTTCCTCCTCCATAACTTGATCGTCATTCTGCTGCCAACGTACTTCGTCAGCAAACGACCGTTCGTAGCGAGAATATACATTGTACTTTTCTCCATTGATCAACTGCTTGAACTTGATAATCTTGTCCTTGGGATTGAACAGCTGATAGAGGGCTGAGCCTTTTCCTTCGAGGATCTGTTTCAAATCATCATTTGATTCAACAAGATATTTGGAAAAGCTATCCAAAGGACAGCACTCTTCATCAATATCCTGAATGAAGATGGTTTTCTGAGCCGGCGCAGAGGATCCCAGAGTCTTGACAATCAAAGGTAATTTGGCGGACAGACCAGCAGTGGAAATTCTCGCAAGTGGAAGATCAGGTTCAAGTGGAGCATCCTGGAGTGACTGATGGATAGAGATTTGGTTGGAGTCAACGGCAGAGAATTGGTTTGGGAACTTCTGCTTGATGGCCTTGGCAAGGTCACTGATATTTAAGCAGCCAGAAGTAGACACGAGTGGCTTGACTGCCATTATGTTTCACCCATAGTTTGGCCAGGGTGCTGCTGTGACGAACTATTCTCAATATTGTTGTTTTTTTAAAAGGAAAGAAAAAAAATTGCAAGGTCAGGGGCGTTAAATGGGCTGCTTGGAATGACGTATTATTGGAATTGAGACTAATTCATATTCAAAAAAGTTCACATTTTAAAACATTTCAGTGGTGTCCGAGTATAAAAATGACAACTGCACTTCAAATGAGTCAAATGTGTGATTACAGCCGTTTTACTGACTGGGTCAAGAAGCACCTAATATAACCTTGGACAATCATCACTCAAATTGACATCAAATTTGTCCGGTCTATAATAAAGGAATTGACCAGTTCAATGAGAACACCAGAAACTGCCAAGAAAACAGACACTGAAAAGTCTAAAGCATTCTTATTGAAATGCTACACTACGACATCAATCTCTCAGTGTGCTGGATGAGTCGTCGTCATACAACTTTACTGGGTTGGATGCTGTGGAAATCAAAAACCGGCTGACGAAATCCATTCAATTGAATATGAAGCAACTCAAAGCGACCGATGTACTGGCATCAAAACAAGTAATGCTGATAGCAAGGTCCTTGATGAAACTACTGGAAACATTTGGGGATGGCCAAAAGAGACGCTTCTTGGACTATGTCAACAGCAGACTTGGCATCTCCAAATCATCCTACTACTACTACATGGAGTATTATGCCTTTATGTCAAAGTATCCGAAATTCCAAACGCTGGCAGTGTCCTTTAGAGTGTTTAAAAGTATGATTCCAAAAATCAAGGAATGGTTTATGTCACCAGAGTGTCAAGCTTTGGACTCTTCTAATTTCTACTCTGAGCATTATTGGATGAGTGTTGATGATGAAATGGATGACGACGATATGAATGTTTTAAACGAACACAATTCCACCGCGGTGGAAAACAACAACTGGCAGCAACTTCTGTTGGAATATCCAGACGGATACTCCTAAGTGGTAATCTGTGACAAAGCTAATTCTAATAACGCACACTTTGAATCTCCAAATTAAACCCTTCATCACCACCAATCCATATGCTCCAACTCCATTATCCTCATTTCTGGAGATTCATGTTCCAAGTAACGAGTAAATGGTGTCATTATGTAGATATAGTCAACTACAGGAATCAATCCCATTGGCTCAACTACTTTTCGTTTACAACCACTAATTACCAAATGTGTTACTTGTTCGTATCACAAGACAAACAATCAACTACTATAAAAGCTAATATGCTTAATCTTATCAATAAACAACTCGTCAAACTATTTCAACTTTCTAATTACTTTATCACACCTTTTTACTATACTTGAAAAGACCAAGTCTGCTGATCTTGGATTAAAGTGCAACATCCATTACACTTTTGATTTGTTCTCTTCTGATAACTAACAGTTACAGATTATATTTTATCTAATTTATACTTTATACTTTACTACATTTATACAAATCACGAAGCTCCAAAAGTTCTGACAGGTATCTTGTTGATTCACACCAGTTGTGCCAATACTGATCAGCCTTTGATAAATAGGGTTCGATAGCAATTGCTGGTGCTGCCGTCAAATGGCTTCGTGACAATTTAGGTATAATTTCAGAAGCATCGCAAGTAAGCGAGTTTGCTGCCAAAGTGCCTGATACCGCTGGAATTTATTTTATCCCAGCATTCTCCGGTCTGTTTGCTCCCTATTGGCGTGACGATGTTCGTGGATGTATTGTCGGTATGACCCAATACACCAACAAATATCATATCTGTCGTGCTGCACTTGAAGCTACTGCATTTCAAACACGCGAGGTTTGTTTTTGGTTGAAGTGGCATTATTGATGTAGAATTAATCATTTCCCTGTTTTTACTTGCAGATTTTGGATGCCATGAACTCTGATAGTGGTCAGGCTATTCAGCTCCTACGCGTAGATGGTGGTCTGACTAATTCAGATATATGCATGCAAATTCAAGCTGACATTGCTGGTGTTGGCGTCGACCGTCCATTGATGCGTGAAACCACTGCATTAGGGGCTGCGTTGGCTGCTGGTCTTGCTGTTGGAGTGTGGAAATCACTCGATGACTTTTCTCATGTTAATCAGTCTGACATTTTTAAGCCAGCCACTAGTTCTAGTGATCGTGAGGAGCAACTGGCCGGATGGAAAAAAGCAGTTCAGAAATTGTTTTAACTTTACAATGAATGCGTCGTATTACATAAAGAGTTTATGATTGTTTTTACTATTCTATTATAAATGCTCGACATTTCATGTCCACAAAAATTGATTTTATTGAGAATTTAAACTTGCCTTTTTGGCTGCAATATCGACCAGCAAATCCATCTCACCGCTCTCCATACACATTTGGTAAAGTAAGCCCGATTTGTCCTCAAGTAACTCGTGGGGTCTACCATATTGCGATACCTGACCCCTATCCAACACAAGAATCTTGTCATAATCCATCACTGTACTGAGACGATGAGCAATAGTCAGCACGGTTGCATTGGAGAATTCTGTTCTGATTGTGTTTTGGATTCTAGCGTCAGTGGAATGGTCAACACTAGCAGTAGCTTCGTCCATAATGATGATACGCGAAGCTTGAAGGAGTGCACGAGCCAAACATAGCAGTTGTCGTTGTCCTTGAGAGAAATTTGTACCGTTTTCTTGAACAGGGGATTCAAGATCAAAACCCTTGCTGACAGCACTTGCCTCATTGCTAGAGGGTCCACACAATGGCTCAGTAGCATCATCAATCTTGTCGGTACTATGCGGTATATTGGAATTTAATGTTGCGCTGGATTCGGATTTGGATTCGATAGAGCCTCTGGGTCCATTTGCATCATCATGACCAGGTCTGGTTTGCATGCTTTCAAGGAAATGAACACGTTTCAACGCAGCCCATAGAGCTGCATCATCGTGCTTATCAAATGGATCAAGATTGGTTCTAACAGTACCTGAAAACAGCACAGGATCTTGTGGGATAATCGTTAGTCTTGATCGCAAGTCCCATAATCCCATCTTTCCAATATCCATCCCATCAATCAGAACGTGACCCGAGTCATGAGGAACAATGCGAAACATGGCTAAAGAAAGTGTAGACTTTCCTGCACCAGTACGTCCGACAATGCCTATTTTTTCAAACGTGCCAACATGGAAAGATATCTTATCCAGAACTAGGGGTTGATCAGCAGAATAGCGAATGGATAAATCCTTTACATCGATACAACCATGATGTGGCCAATTCTCTGCAGGACGGTAGTCATCAACAATTGCAGCAGCATCTTGCTCAATCTGCAAGTATTCATCTATTCTCTCGACAGAATTCATGCTCATTTCCATCATAGCGTAAGACCAAGTCATCCATAACAACTCGAAAACAAGTTCAGTGACATACGCAAGACACAAGCCAGCTATTCCAGCATCCAGTGTATCCCTTGCCAATACAAGCGATATTGTTGTTATTAAAACAATAGACCCAGAGACCAGATCGCATCGAGCTGCAAACCATCGATTGCAAGCCCACATGTAAAAATGTGCTTGTTGGTTTTTATCTACGAGATTCATATTGTCGTTTATAAATTGTTCCTCGACTCCAAAGGCACGAATCGTAGCTGCGCCTTGAAGAGTTTCGGAAAATTTGGCATAGATGGGACTTTGGGATACAGACTCGAGACGAAGAAGTTCACGCGAAGCAAGAAGGTATGATTTGGAGATGTTATAAAACATAATAACAATAGGAATAAACAACAGGAGCAATAATGGGGCTACCATGGTAACAATCATTAGCACGGTAAAAGCTCGAAGCGTACTCCCAAGAAATCCAGAAACGCCATTGCTCACTTTCATGTCAATACATTCAATATCTTTTGAGAATCGGTTCAAAATGCGACCAATAGGAGTAGTATCAAAGAATCTCATGGGTGCGTTTAGAACCCTATTCAACATGGATGAATGCAGTTTCTTTGAAGCATTGTAGGATCCAGCATATTGAATAGTCAACAAAAGTTGTTCAAAAAACACGACACCAAGTCCAAGACCGCCGTAAACCCAAATGTAAAAGCTTGGATCACGAACAGGAGTAGCTAAAGGTACGACTGGTGGGTGTGAAACGGACTGCATTAAAAAGACATCTGGCATGAACAAAGCTGTCGAGTTGATATCCGTATGCTTGTATGAATCAGCCCACACCTTGAGCCATAAGTCGTCCAAACCCTGAACTGCGCGTGCGCTAGTAGAAATAAGTAGATAGGCGACAAGAAACCACCAACCGCCAACCGCACCTATGTAATGTTTATAGATGGCGAGTTTCACTGATCCGGACTGTTTGGTTTCATCTTCAACAAGTTTGCCCTTGGTTTTGGCACCTTCATTTGACTCATTGGCTGCATTGTTTTCGACTTTTGAAGTTACATCGCTCTCAATCTTGTCACCTTTGATCGCGTGAAGTAAATGGTTACCAAAACTATCGCTACAATCGGTTGTTTCAAAATGTGTTTGAACGGCTGCGGGCAAGCCTTGAGCAGCAATACGACCATCCTTGAAATAGACAATATAATCGGAAAACGGCAAGACAAGACCAGTAGCATGTGTAACAAGAATTACTGTGCGACTTGCAAGCAGTCCGCGAATACACTTTTCAAACAGATGCAGCGCTGTAGGAGCATCGACAGCACTCAATGGGTCATCAAGAATCACTGATTGGGCGGTAGAGTAGCAAGCACGAGCAAGTGAGATTCTCTGTTTTTGACCCCCAGACATGTTGATTCCCTTTTCACCAATCTCGGTTTGATCACCAGCAGGAAATGTTTCAAGATCTCTAACTAATGCACATGCTTCAATCACCTTGGCATACCTATCAGCATCGTACAGTGACCCAAACAAAATATTGTCCCTCACAGTTGCATTTTGAAGCCAGGCAGTCTGGGATACATATGCAACGCCGACGTCACGAGAGTTGATATCTGGTGCAGATCTTGAATAAACTGAAGGAAAAATGGTACGACCTTGAAGAGTCTTCATCTCACCCAACAAAGCATTAATAATGCTGCTCTTTCCTGCACCGGTTAGACCTACGATGGCAGTCAGTTGACCAACAGGGAATTTGACGTGAATATCTGAAAGCACAAAGTGATGATGCTGAGTTGTACTTGAACGATTCGTGACAGATTCACGGGGTGTATCGGTTTGATCTACAGCATCCAGATTGGGCTCAGTAGATTGACCCTGAATATTCCAAGTGAATGATGCATGGTCAAATCCAGGCTGAGTTTTGACAGTTTCCCAATTCTGTTCAAACAGATGATCGTTGGTGCTGCTATACTTGTCAAGCTCCGGCTGAGCCAAAAAAGTTTCATTACGACGAAGCGACACCATACCTTGGATGACATCCATAAGCAGATTAGGAAGCATCATAAGTGGAAATCTTAATGTCATAAACAATGACAACGAGGTGAACGCAGTGGTGGCAGTTAGCTGCTGTCCAGCAATCAGTGTGTAGGTCATAAAGGTAACAAACGACACCAAAACAGGAATGGACTTCCATGATATATTACTGAACGAATTGCTGATGAAGCACCAAATTAAACTATTTAGCTCGCCTTGACGTGCCTTGTTCACCTTGTTGAAGAACTCTGACTCCCAGCCAAAATATTTGATGACGCGGATACCTTGGAGCATTTCGTTGACAACACCAACACGAGCATCCATTTTGGCCATGTACATATCACCGACCTTGTATTGAAATTTGCTGACAACACTGACTATTGGCATAGTAATAACCATCACAGCGACACCAGCAATAGCAGAATATCCAAGAACGCCGAATAGAGCAACCACACAGGCAATAATCTGCAAGGGAGTGGTAAACACCCAAGGAATATACGCAATGATTTCACGGATACGACGGGTGTCCACTGACATAAGTGTGACAATCTTGCCAAGAGATGATTCACTGTCCTCGGACGAGGCTTTGGTGTCTTTTCCAGCACTTTTGGGATCTTTGCCATTCTTGTCATTCGACTGGTCGTCTTCACCCTTGTTGTGAGTAGTGGAAACACATCGACGCAGGGATTTTTTATATATTTCAGAAATGAGAACCGAACGAAGATGCATACCAGCTCTTCTGCCGTTATTGAAGTACTGATTATTACACCACGACTTGAGCATGGAACAACCAAAAAGTCCCAAAGCAAACACGAATCCCATGTATAGTGGTGAATCATTTGGATGCTCGATGAAATCTACAATCCTGTTTATGAAAAACGGTGGAGCCAGCGCAAGAGTAGTGTCTATTAGACAAAATAGTGTTGTCATGGCAAATCTCTGCCAAATCAAAAGCATGAGCTTGAAACCAAGGGATTTAAAACGAGTGCGGATGCGGCTGTAGCGATCGATAATGGAGCTGGAACAGTCGATCGGGTTGAGTGCCCAAATATCTTTATGTTCGAGGAACATACGGGAACTCAGTCGTATCAAGGGACTGACCCACGAAAAGTAGATGATACTGAAAATCGAAGCAGATTCTTCAGTACAAGGAACGGGAATAGGATTTCCGTTGACATCGGTTTGTGCTATAAGACGTTGAATGCGAGCATCTTCGCATTTGGCGCTAATTTTAACTGAACGGAATACTTCAATGATAAAAAGTAACATACTTGATGCGACCGAGGATATATGCAAGATTCTCCACCGCAATGCAGTAGATGTGGCAGGAAAATCTGTCAGAGCATGAAATGCATGAACAGCACTGCTTGCAAGAACCAAAAGAGCAAGATAAGGTGCAGGAAGAGGCATCCGCCATTCAGAGCTCCAAGAAACTAGATTGAGTCCAAAAGAGAATCGCAGTATTGCACTTGCCACGAATATCTAAATTCAAAATACACAATATTTAATCGAAAAATATAAACTGGATAAGTCACACCATACAACACTTTACAAAACGAGCTAGCAATCAAGTTGAATTACGCTACCCAAACAAGTATATTGGCGGCAGTGCCAGAAACAGCAAGCAGATTCCACGGGTCTGTTTGGTTGGTGCACAACAGAAACCACAGAAGCACGCACTCCACAGCTGCAACGAGCAAACAAAGTACTGCAACAGTCCGAGAAAGATAAACTCCGACAGTCCAAATAGTTTCCTGGGATGAGAGATCGCTAGCAGACTCATTGAGAGATGTACGGGGTAGCAATGGAGTAGTTTCCGAATCCTGCAGACTCGCGGAATGGTTAGGTCGAGACTGCGTGGCAGTGGTGGAAGACGAGACAACATTCGCTTCAGATATAGTGCTTGCAGTTGGTAGCGACATATAGCCAGCCCGATGGCTGGCTATCACCAGAGTAAAGCGCAAATATAATGGGATAATCACCATGGCAAATACAACAGGTACTGCCACGGATGCAATAATGTTTAACATTGTAGTGTTTAAACAGATATCAGTGTATGTATATAAAAATGTATATTGAGTGGAAGAATCGGAATATTTTGGGCTATTGAGAGTGTTTTTATAGCCATTCGGGTACGATTATGAACTGTCCACGAGTAATAAAGGGTAGCAAATGCGACCCGCGATGCTCAAGCTGCTCGCATTTGAAACGCTTATGTTTGATGATATGCTATATTCAAATGACTCGACCGAGTCAGTTTCTTGCAATAAAGTGTCGAGTCTTGACATAACCCATTTAGAGTGCCATCTAAACGGTTAGTCAGCAAAGTCGGCGGCATTCAGGTGCATGTGTTTGCGGTAGTCATTGAAGGCTATTTTATCTGCTCAGCAACACTAAACTCATCCGACACATCAGATTCCAATATTGGTTCGGTTTTTGTTTTTCATATTCCAAGGCTTGCTTTCCTGATCCTCCTCGAATGTTCCGAGATATTCCAGCAAAACACAGCTATTGGCAATCATATATCCAAGTGGACTAAATCTACAACGTCAGTTGTCGTTTTCAAGATGGCCAATCTCCTATATTTTGCTTGTAGGCAAACATGATGGGTATGATGGGGCAGAGCATAGCTATCCATGCGACAATACATGTTTTATAAGAATAGAGTCGAGGGGGTGCCAG